>NC_025696.1:19471988-19472485 GCF_000633955.1 Camelina sativa
CAAATTTCATTACCTTTGAGAACGATTTGATATGCCGAAACTGTTTCCTCCCAAACCCTAACGATTCTGATCTTTCTCCTTTAATCTCCTTCACACCACAATAGGCTCTCTCCTCTCTCTCTATCTCTGAAAACGGCGACAAGACACCCTAAAACCCTTAAATTTGTCGCTTCTCTACTTATAACACGATTTAGGGATTTTTCCTTGAACCAAACCGAACCAAACAGCAATTAAAACGAACCGGACCAAACCAGAAAACATGGTGTCGATCGATGCCACCAAGGGTGTCGATCGACACCCACACCAAATTTACAAAAATTGGTTCGCGGATGTTACAGACCCGTCTTCACGGTGTATACCTGGAGAAAGTCCGCTAGTGATAGCTGGTAATTGAATTCCTCCCCCAGGGTTTGCAAGCACATAACGGTCCGAACGAAGTTCGGGCACATTTGGGGGAGAGCGAAGCCCAGTTCGAACATCATCTTAACGATGAGTTC
>NC_025696.1:19472939-19487096 GCF_000633955.1 Camelina sativa
GAAACGAACGAGCTCGTGCGATGGCCAAAAGTGAGCTCGTTGACCGGGAAGAAGAAGTAAGATTTTCTCCATTTCTCGTCTTTCTCAGGCAGGTCGTCGAAGACCTTCAGTCCGGAGAGCGGGCTCACGTAGAGTGTACCCTTAGTGCGACCCGTCTTCACGGTGTATACCTGGAGGAAGTCCGCCAGTGATAGCTGGTAATTGAATTCCTCCCCCAGGGTTTGCAAGCACATAACGGTCCGAACGAAGTTCGGGCACATTTGGGGGAGAGCGAAGCCCAGTTCGAACATCATCTTAACGATGAGTTCGGGAAGGGGAAACGACAGGCCACACGCGGAGAAGAAAATCTCGAACGCGCAGCAGTATCCCGGAGGAGGGTTCTCCGGGGACTCGTGGGATTCCGGGAATCTGAGTTCAATCTCAGACGAAATCCTGGTGGAGCCTCTAACCTCGGCCAGGTTCGCCGCCGAGAGAATTGACGGCGGATGAGGGCCAAAAACGCCTGGAATCAGGGGTTTTGTGGGTTTACCCGACGAGGATTTCGGAGGAGACATTCTTTTCCGGGAAGTTAGTGAAAAACGAAGGAAGAGTAAAGGTTTTTTCCGGCGAAAGTAGAGAGGTTTACGGGAGAAAAGAGAGAAAATCTAAGAGCATAAAAACATAAACACGATTGAAGATTAAGGGTGAGAGAGAAGTCGAGGATTACCTTTATACACGGCACCAGAAAGCAATGATTACCTGGGGAAGTGAAAGGTCTCGCACCGTTTCTTTTCTCTCTTATAACCAACACGCCACCTAGTGGTCCCCGAGGCTTGTTCGGGAAAGCAAATCCCATCATTACCTCAATCAAATCATGGAGATACGAGGAAATATTCAGTTTCCCGAAATTGATCGCTCGAAGGTTAAAAGTCCCCCGAACTGTTCAGCTCGGGAGACTTGGGGGGCAACTGTTGTACCTACGATCTGCCATCTCGGGTAATAGGCAAGAGGGCCTAGGCCGGGCTGTCTAATGGGCCGAAAGCATGTTACCGATCGGCCCATCAGGCCCGGAGAAAGAAAGAGAGCGCGGAGACGCTTCATGCTGGTCAGCTCGCAGCTCGGGCCCGGTCAAAGATTCCTGCATTCAAGAGGATTAATTAGTCCACGCAAATCGTGTCTTATTAATTGTACATTAATTGGGTAATTAATTGGTCGGTATAAATATGTAAGGGGGGTGTCACTTGTAAGGGATCGAACCCTTTTTCCCGAAAAAGCAATACAAAATCAAATACTCCAAAACTCTCTCAAATCAGTTCGAAATCACTTAACGGCGATAAGCTCCTCCACAGTTAAATCACTTCGGAAGGAGAAGCTCGTTTTCAGTTCTCACACTGACCACATGAAAAGACTCGACAGTTTATTTCTTAAGAAACAAAGTGTTCCATGTAATCAACGTTAAGAAATAAAATGTCGAGACTTGAGGTAGATCAAAAGACTCGACAGTTTATTTCATAAAACTACTCATCAACAAAGTGTTCCATGTAATCAACGTTACCAAACGTTCGGGAGACACAAGTAATGAAGTAAATGTGCATGCTTAAGTTAATGCTTAGCTTTGTTAATTAAATTGTTCAAACTTTTTATTAAATAAGATCCTTTACACTTCCTAACATCTGTCCAACAAGATAGAGATCATAAACTAAACCCAAGTGATATTGTGCTAAAATGACAAATATAGTATGGAGTTATGCAAAAAAAAAAAAAAGGACAAGTAAATAAATCTGTGAACACATATAGGATGTGTATTTTTGCTCTTGTTGTTGTAGATCATTAATTGATGTTCATAAGTGGTTAGTACTTGGTACGAAATTAGAATATTTGTCGATAGAAAACAGAAAGAAATAAAAATGTTAAACCGTGCACGAAAAACAAACACCTAATTTGTTATTTTAAGTATACATATACAAATCAAGATAATACAAATAAGATTTTTACGTTCAAGTTTGTCTTTCTTCTCTATCATGATAAATCTCACATAGCAACAACGACATAAATAAACACACACATAGGGTTAATACAATTTTTTTCCCATATTCTTCAATTCTTTTATTATTCTTTGTTTCTCTTTTTCTTCCACAAATCTCCGCAAAATCTTCCCTCAAACTCAGATCCGATTCTTCCTTCTTCCTTCATCCTTTTCTTTCTTCTAAATAGATTCTTCTTTCTTTCTTTCTCGCAGTTAAAAAGAAGACACTTTTCTTGCGAAAGTCCTCAACTTTCATATCAGCTTCAATCAATCAATCAATCCACACTTGGGTTGTTTGTTAACTTGCTGATTTAGCTACTTGGGTTTGTTTTTTGATTCGAACCCGTCTTTTAAGTGTATATGGCGATTGGGTTCTACTGGTGAATTCAAAAAGAGAGAGATGGATCGGAATCAAAAGATGGATCATGTTATCGGCGGGAAGTTTAAGTTGGGTAGGAAGCTCGGAAGTGGATCCTTCGGGGAACTTTATTTAGGTACCAATCTAATTCGCATCTTGAGACTGTTCTTGCATTTGGGTTTTGTTTAGTTGTATCTAAAGTGTGATTTTTTAATCTTTCTTTTTGATGTGTGTGTGTGTGTGTGTGTGATCATCTAGGGATCAATATCCAAACTGGAGAAGAAGTCGCTGTTAAGCTGGTAACAACTACGAATTTCTTTCCTTAGTTTTTTTCATTCAAATTTTGGAGATTTTTGAATACTGGATCCTCCTACTGACTCTTGCAGTCTTTATATGTTTCTATGATTGTATCTGACAGTTTTTGTAAATATTTTTGAGTTAGACTAGTTTTGACTTGAAATCATACTGTAGCTCAACGTTCATGTTTCACCTGTTTCTCTTTGGCACTACTAGGAACCTGTGAAGACGAGGCATCCTCAATTGCAGTATGAATCGAAAATATATATGTTTCTTCAAGGAGGAAGTAAGTTGTGTTTCTTGGTTAGTTTATATATAACACGTTAATCGAAAATATATATGTTTCTTGGCATCCTCTGATGCTTTGACATGTTATCTTTCATTTTAAAAAATAGCGGGTGTTCCCCATCTCAAATGGTTTGGAGTTGAGGGTGAATACAGTTGTATGGTTATCGACCTTCTTGGGCCTAGCTTGGAGGACTTGTTCAATTACTGCAAGCGAATATTTTCATTAAAATGTGTTCTAATGCTCGCAGATCAATTGGTAAGTGCTGAGTAATGGTTATGTTCTGATGTTAGGTTGGTCTTTGGGAACGCTTCTCATCTCTTCGTTTGAATATCTTGTATCAATGCAGTTATGTAGAGTTGAGTACATGCATTCGCGGGGTTTTCTTCACCGCGACATTAAACCAGACAACTTTTTGATGGGTCTTGGGCGCAAAGCAAACCAGGTATTCCTACTGTTTCAGCATGACTTGGAGTATGTCTTGAAGGTTTCTTTTTAGAATAAATCTCTGTGTGATTCTTTGGATAGGACTAGTACGAAAGCCTTCTCTAGTTTATTATATTAATTTTCAACCTCAGGTGTATATCATTGATTTTGGCCTTGCTAAAAAATACAAGGATCTTCAGACACAAAAGCATATACCATACAGGTGAGATCTGCAAATTCTTACCCTTTCTTTTCGGATATCAATGCTTACTGAATCTTTTTGTCTAGGAACCTGTTGTAGAATAGTGTCTATCCTATTAATGAAACACCTTGTGCTGCACGAGTGTTTTCTTATAGCTCTCTCCCAGACCTTTATGTTGGTGGGAGAATAGAAAATAATCTCTACTCCTTACTGAGTTCAAGACCTTTGTTCCTTTGTGCACTCTTCTACCTGCTTGCTTTATTAGAATTCCTTGTAATTTTGCAGGGAAAACAAGAATCTTACAGGAACTGCTCGGTATGCAAGTGTGAACACACACCTTGGGATTGGTAAGAGCTTCTTTCATCTCATACATACGTGGATTTCTTGTCAGAAGCATTTGAAAACTCTTGTCTGTCTGCCTTGCTGACTTATTTTCTTTTATGCATGCTGACAGAGCAAAGTAGAAGAGATGATTTGGAGTCACTTGGTTATGTGTTGATGTATTTTCTACGAGGAAGGTATTGAACTTTCTTTGTTGCATATTTATTTGCTTATAACTTTTAAAGATATGAATTTCTTGAACTTCAGTTCATTTCTCCTGTCTCAGTCTTCCGTGGCAAGGTTTAAAAGCTGGTACAAAGAAGCAGAAGTATGACAAGATTAGTGAAAAGAAGATGCTTACTTCTGTAGAGGTACATCATTGTTAAGGTTTTGTATGCAGATACTGCTTTAAGATGTCCAGTAGTTCTGACATAGCATGGTTTTACTTTTTGGAGACTCTTTGCAAGTCATATCCATCAGAGTTCACCTCGTATTTCCATTACTGTCGATCATTGAGATTTGAGGACAAACCAGATTATTCATATCTGAGAAGACTTTTCAGGGACCTTTTCATTCGTGAAGGTTAAAACTTCTTACTGTGTTGGTTATTTATTCCCGTAAGTATCATCCCTTGCTTTCTTGTACGTATTTGATGGAATGAAGCATGCAGGTTATCAGCTCGATTACGTGTTTGATTGGACAATCTCAAAATATCCTCAGTCTGGCTCTAGTTCGAGACCAAGGGTTAGTCCTATTATTGATTTTACGTGTGAGAGCCACAATTAATTATCCAAAATCTTATCCTGCTATTGTTATCTATGTGTCTATCATTCTTAACAGCCATCCCCAAGACCAGCATTGGACCCTCCAGGACCACCTGCAGAAAGAGCTGAAAAGCCTACAGGTACATTGATGTTCTCTGTCTCCAATATTGTAGGGACTAACTTAGTCCGGCTAATACCTTCAAAATATTAAAAAATGTCTTTTAGCTTGTATATATTTGAGACTTGAGTGTTGATAATTTTGGGTGCTGATAAACGTGCACTATTTCACCTGAACCTTCAGATATCAATTTGTGTCCAGAGACTTAACAAAAATTCTCAAATAGTGAAAGATCCCAAACAACTTAATTCCTTGTTGTTCTCTATAGTAGGACAGGACCTGCGAGGAAGATTTACAGGCGCACTTGAGGCATTCACCAGACGAAATGTTTCAAGCCAAGGCGCTCATGGTGACCGCTCTAGACACCGATCTTCTGATGATATACCCTCTTCTGCCAAGGAAGTGGTTAGTTTTTGGTGTTAATTCTCTCGTTTAGATCTATCATGAAAATTTCTGTACTTGATGATCCAAAGATATCCTCAGGTTAATTAGGAATTTTCTAAAGAATATGAGAAAGGTTTTGGTCTTGATTTGTTGGCTTCACTTGCAGCACGAGTCTCGAAATGGAAGTACCTCAAAGAGAGGTCTGATATCAAATAGCAGACCTGGCTCATCAGCGGAGCCAAGCGAGAACCACTCAAGCCGACTATTTTCAAGTGGATCACGCCATGCCACAACCCAACGGGTTCAACAGAGCTATGAATCCAAGCAAACATCTGCAGCTGCAAGGCCTGGACATGAGGATGCCATTAGAAGCTTCGAGCTCCTCACCATTGGCGGCTCTGGGAAAAAGAGGAAATGAAGATAAGGAAGGAGAAGTTTGATGAGACTGAAAAGACAACATTCCATGCTGATGGCTCTGTCCTCTGAAAATAGGAAAGACATGTCCACGCATTGTTTTAACCTTGGGAACAAGATGAGAGAAAGAAAGAGAGTTAATACATTCTCCCAATATCTCATTCTATGTTTTTAAAAGAATCTGTTAATAAAGCATTAAAGTGTAACTTCTCATGTGTACTTCACATTTTTCCTCCTCTGTTTTCTAAAACTTCGATATAGAATTAAAATGTGAAAGCCTATCTCGTCTTCTCCAACCTTGTAGCGTTCATAAAATATTTAAACTGTGATATACAAAACCAACATAATTTACTAGTCATATTATGGTCAAATAAAGTTCTCAGACTTTGATGAAGATTCTGTTGACAAATCTTGGACAAAATAAGAAAAGATATTTGTCTGCATCTGCTGAAACATCGTAGAACATACATTTTGGTTACATAAAGAGTATTTCTTTCTCAACACCGAGAAATAGGCAGAGGTTACATCTTTCAAAAGCTACCATTAAAAACAGAAAATAAGACATAGCGACTAATGTCTTCTAGTAGTGATGAACGGAGTGGAGCTGAGATGAGCTGCGAGATTGGGTGATGAAAATTCATCAACTTGGTGGCTGGGCGTCACTCTTGAGATGGGCGTAGTAAATTGCATCTTGTTTTCTATGGGAGTTAGTGGAAGGGGACTTGCCGGTGTAAGACTTTGTAGCTGTGAGCTCTTTCCCGGTCTCAAGGTAGCGAGGTAAGCATGTCCATTGCAGAAAGGAAGGCTTGAAGCTTGAACTGTTGATTCTTTCTCCTTTGCCACTTGAGCTCCACATGGTTCCTTCAAATATTTCAATGAAACTGCATTTAGGATCATAACATAACAAATAGATAAATGAAAAGCTTTTTGTGACTGTTAGGTTTATTACCCCGAGCTTGAGAAAGGTAAAAGCCTGGTTATCAGATCCAAGGTAGATCTCAATAAGCTTCCTCAAGTCAGCTAGTGTTGCATCCTTTGTAACTCTGAGTGTTGTTATGGGCTTTCGAGGGTTATCAGCAGTTGTTTCCCATTTAACATAGATATCTATCTGACCGTCTTTCCTTTCATCGACTGAGATTTTGTTTTCCTTTGCTTCTTCCACTGCTAGTGCTTCAGCCTTATTCGTTGTAGGATACAACTGATTGTCTTTCTTATCAAGTGGTGCATCATTATTGGCTTGATCCTCCTCATGTCCACCGTGTTGTGACAGCTCTCTCTGATTGCCACAAAGGGTGAAAATATTTTGAATTCTCAACCTTCTTGACGAGGCTGATTCTTTGTCATCCGCACTGTTGAAGCAGTTCTCTTTACTCACACCTTCAGAGTTGAAACTAGGCATTGGTGTTGTTACTAAGCAGATGCTTTTATCCTCAACTATCACTTTTTCTTCCTCTTCTTCAACCTCTTCTTCTTCAAAGACAGTGCTCAAGCATACCCGGTCAGGGAACATCTGCGTTAGCATATTCTCTGCAGGTTTTGGTTGCAAAATGTTGGTGAAGTTGCTGCTGGTTGTGTTGCTTGATTGGTGTGAAACCCCCCATATATGCTTGGCTGGTTCTGGTTCACCCATGTCAAGGTCCATTGACTTAACCATACCAGGATCATCATCAGAGTAAAGACTCCTGAGTCTTTTGGCAAACCCGCTAGTTTCATCAACACTTCCTCCATCCCTTGAGCGCCGAAACTCAACCTCAATTTCCTCTAAACGTCTCCTCATCATCTCCAGTTCCTCTTGTTGTTGCACAATCCTTTCCTCCATTCTCCTTCTCTCCATCTCAACAAATTCCTCAGCCATTCTTCTGCATTCTTCGAGTTTCTTCTCTAGTTCCGATTTCACAAGTTGGGTTCTTTCGTTTACTTTTTCATTTATCTCCTCTTCATTGGTAGCACTTGCTTCCTTTCGTGTTAGTAGGGATCGTAAAGCAGCAATTTCCTCTTCCTTCTTCTTCAGCTGCTTTTGTGCATCATTCCTTTCTTTTTCTTGTTGCTTCTTCTCAGACTGGAGTTTGAGAATAAACTCATCCATCGCAGCTATTCTTGATCCCAAAATAACAGCGGAAGCAGACTCATCACCTCCATTCTTATCTTTGTTTGGAGTATGAGACCCACGAACTATGCACTTTGCTTTTGCTCCATACTCTAGAGTACAGAGAGTCTTGTGCATTTCCTTTGGATCTGGGCTCGCACACAAGATCATTAGAATCTTTGACTTGTCATCTTCAAAAGAGTCCTGCATCCAGAAAAAAATAAATATATCTTCAAGTTAACTAAGCAGCCACAGACATCTTCCAAGGAGTAAACAATAGAACACAGTATTCACCTGGAGGAGCATGGTCAGCTTGCTGTCTCTAAAGGGTACGTGGGAGTCTCCATTTGCAATAGACTCCACAACACGCTTCAGAGCAATATTTCCCTGATTGATCTTAGCTGTCTGTTGTACAGAGAGAGAGATATAGGTCAGTTGATATTCAAAACTAAACTACTTTGGTAGAATCAAAAGGTTCGAGAGAGGCTATAAAAGCAAAACATTACTTGCATCTTTGCTTCAAATCCGGTCTGGCCAGCTTGGTCTATATTTTCTGAACCAGCCATGTCAACAAGCATCAACCTTCCCCCAACAGTTGGCACATCAAGTATGATCTACAAACGGTACCAATAACACTTGTAAGCTTCAGAAACAGACATAAGTTGTATAGATATATATGATGATTAAATCAAGAAGAATCGTTCTTACAATGCAGTGACTCCGGGAACTTCGTTCATTGCAAAGAGTACTTTTCACAATCCTCCGTTTCTCCACTTTCACAATTTCTTTAGAAATCTTTCCAGCCTCTGTCCCTGATATGAAGGTTGCGTTTTTCGCCTTTTTCCCCATTACTTCAAGCCTAACCTGTAAACACACAACAAATTACAAAACCTTTAGATATTAATCAACATGAAAACTACTCTAAAATCAACCCAATTCCAAGTCAGAAACTACAAATTCCAGAGATGAACAAATAAACTTACTTTGGTGCTTGCTCCTTTAGGCCAACCAATCCCTAAATTGTTACTACTATTAGTGGAAAGAAGATCATAAATCTCCTCATTATAAACCTCCAGAACAGTGACTTGTACAAAAGTAACACCATCTTGATCAGAATCACCCAAAATATCCTTCAAAGATCGATACACAATCCCAGGCTGCTTCCCACAACCAAACATCGTATGACTCTTCCCTGCACCAGTTGGTCCATACATCATAATCGTGCATTTATTCCCAACCTTGACACCTTTGATCCTCTCTTCAATAAACTTCTTGTAAAAATCTTCAAGACCTTCTTGCTCCGAGAAAGAAACACCATCGAGTGTGAAATCTCTGTACCCAACATCAGCTCTGACTCGTACCGTTTGGTTATCTGGGTTAACCTGCAAGATCGAAGCTGGTCTCTCTTTCCGATCTGGGTAATCACGGATCCGTCCGATTACTTCGACTGGATGCTCCGGTGGAGTTGGGTCTTTAGATCCATCTGGGTTTGGGGGTTTTGAGTGGAAATTGAGGCGTTGTTTGGTTTGTGGAGTTCTGATTACAGTGTATGGGGTTTGATTCGATCTTGCAGATGACGGCGTCGGTACCATTGTTGAAGAAATTTTCAAGATTTAGAAAGTAATTGAAAAAAATTGGGGATTTTGAGATTCAGAGAGCGTTAGAGTAGAGAGAGAAAGAGAGAGAGAGAGAGAGAGAGAGTGAAATTGAAAAGGGGATTTAGGGTTTTGTGATTCACGAGGTTTGAATTTTGAACAAAGAAAGAAAGAAAGAAAGAAACAAACATAACCGTTGTGTGTATGTATATATCTAAACGGCTAGTTTTGGTCTCACGGGACCAATGTGATTTGATTGATGTTAAACAAATACTAAAATACATTTTCGGTAACTAAAATATATTTATTCTCTTTCTGAAAAAGGTAAGTGAGATTTAAATATGGGCCTGAATGTTTATTACGTAACTGGGCTTTCTTAATTTTTGAAAGCCCAAGATTGTAGGATTAGGGTTTTCACTCAGAGTCTCTCTTATAAACTCAGCTCCTTTGGGACAATTTGTGGTTTTGGAGCAGTGGGGAAGACGACGGCACAGAGCTTCACCGAAGAGCGAAAATGGTGACTCTCTTCTCTCTCTTTCTATAGATTTCTCGTAGGTTTAGGTTGATACTTAGTCTTTCTCCTAGAGTTTGTAGCTGACGTCGTATGCTTTTTGAAAAAATCGAAAATACTTGTTTATTAGATCTGTTTTGTGTTTGTTTCTGGTTTTGCATCTGAAATCGAGTATTATTAGACTTTTTAATGCTCAGTATTAGAATCGGTTGTGTTGTTGCCTTTCTTTGTTGTACTTTGAGGATTTGATTCACTTCGTCTCTGTGAAGTGCAGAGCATCAGAAATGATGTAACGTCGTGCATTTGTTATGCAATTCAGTTCTGATTTTTAGGAGAATTTGGAAATTTGTATGTTCATTTCAAGGATTTGTAATTTTAGGATTCACAAACTGTTTATTGACTAGTTGAGTAGTCAGATCGTATTGTAGCAATCAGTTCTGAATGATTTAGTAGAATAAGGAAGTTTTATTTATACATTGAAGTGTTTAAACTTAAGGGCGTATATGGATTCTGTTTTATGATGGTAATCAGTTCTGTATGCTGTTCAAACCATTTCTTGTGGTAGTTTAACTCAAAAAGGGTTTGGATTTTTGTGTCTTAGGTGAACATTCCTAAAACTAAGAACACCTACTGCAAGAACAAGGAATGCAAGAAGCATACCTTGCACAAGGTGACCCAGTATAAGAAGGGTAAAGACAGTCTCGCTGCCCAGGGAAAGCGTCGTTATGACCGCAAGCAATCTGGGTATGGAGGTCAGACCAAGCCCGTCTTCCACAAGAAGGTAACACTAAAGCAACAACCCTGATTCACATTTGATTTGCCTTATTTTGATCCCTAATTGCAGTCTGAGAAGCAATGTAGGTGTTGAGAATTTACTCTGGGAAATATGTTTCAGTTAATCATGTGAAATTCTTGTAGGAATGATCTGTTACTTTGCCTGCTAATCATTTGTATTTCTTGGAACAGGCTAAGACAACCAAGAAGATTGTCCTGAGGCTTCAGTGCCAAAGTTGCAAGCATTTCTCCCAACGCCCTATTAAGGTAATGTCCGAGACATTCTTTATCTTTGCTAAACGCTTACAGTCTCATCAGTTCTATTGCTTACATCTGTATGTGGGTTTTGCAGAGGTGCAAGCACTTTGAGATCGGTGGAGACAAGAAGGGAAAGGGAACATCTCTCTTTTAAGTTGTTTCATCTATCTTCTTTTTTCTTTTGTTTGGTACCTGTCTCTTTTCTTTTCGATACTCAGATACACTTTGAATCTGCCAGAAATGGTTGTGGTGTTTAATTTTATAGGACAGTATCGTATGGATATCTTTTATCTTTTAATTTTGTGGACCAATCTTTCTTCATTAGGTTTCAGTTGAATTCTTTAGAACGTATAACAACAATATCTAAGCTTTAAAAAGTTATTACACTCAATGATTGCTAATTAAATGACAATAAATAATTCTTAGTGTGGTACAATATTATTTTGATCCTATATTTGAGCAAGGTACTAGGTAGAAGCAGAGATTATACGATATAAGCACTGGCTGTTAAAGTGTTTTTTTCTTTTTCTTGCTTCATACTTTACATATAGACTTTCCTTCTTGCCAATTTGTGTTTTGTCTATGAGATCAGCACACTAACTGACCTTCCTCTTCCATGCTATTGGTTATTGTGGTAGAATCTGTGAACTGTGGAAACGTTATAGATAGTGTTGTGTGTATGAACACCAACATAACCATTAGCATTAGCTTTACTCCCCCCTTACAATAATATGTAAATATAGTTTCGTATTGCAATGTGATTGTAAATTAGTGAACTACACGATGCAATCATAGTTTCCCATTCGATATCTTATATTACAATCGGTCATTTCAAATTTGTAATTGACAATTTACAGCATAAATACTATTCTTGTTTTGAAATTTACTAATCAGAGTGATTAAAAAATGGTAATCAACGTACCCCATTAAAACGTTATATTATCATCACATCAACTTACTCATGTGAAGATGTGCATTATGTAGTGTATTTTCTACATAACAAACTCGTACTTTTTATCTTATGTGTTAAATGGTGATTTAATATATATCTTCTGTGACTGTACCTATGTTATATCATCTTTTCTGCAACACTGCAACACAATAGTCAAGTAGTTCTGTTCTGTGTGTACATAATTCTCGCTGAGAAAATTTGCAACGCCAATATAGTAATATCTGCAAGAAGTGGCAACAATTCTAGTCGATTGTAAAATACACATCTGAATATAACTCAAAGTTTCAATATTGTATGAAAGAAGAAGAGAGAGTAAAACACATATGAATCCAATATATCTACTTGCATTTGATAAGTGATCCATTAGGTAATATACATAAACTGAATGTTAGTAATATCTTTGTGATAAGGTTAGTAATTTGCAGAGATGACATAGTGATTGAGAGATTTTATTCACACATTTAATAATAAACAAGGGGAAAGAAGCAACAAAACTTGACAGACATGGATTTACGTAATAATGATCGACAGTGAGAATATATATATAGGTGAAACTACATTGTTGTCAAACCCTAGTAAGGGGTGAGAAAGAGCATGGAAAACAGAGACAAAGAGTAAGGAAAACTGGTTTTTTAATTACTAATAACTAATCCTTAGCATTTGAACCAAAAACATCATTAGCAATGTTGACATTGTTGCTTTCATCTCAGGGTCTGAAGAATTTCCACGGATACTCATTACATAACAAGCCGTCTTTGCGGTTCTAAACCTAGTCCAAATAAAAGCAGAAATTACGCCATTGAGAACGCCAGTAAATGCAGCCATAGACAGAAAACTCTCACTTGGTGGTGACATGCTTAACCAAAGCTTGAAACATGATAAGGCAACACTCAATGGCAAAAGGAACAGCTACCATATGACCAGAATCCGACGCATGGCATTTTTCAGGTTTGAACAGTAAAATAGTAACTATTGATGTTTATTATACCGAATCCGTACGTAGTACGGATAAATACTAGTATATATATAATTCATAGATCATAGATAGAATACACTCTTTGTTTTACAAATGTATAATCAACAACATAGATAAATGCAGTCTACATACTGCATAAAAATTACATGATTATCATAAGAGAGGGATCGATCGAAACTTTTACTTAGAAGCAAAATGGAGATAGAGAAACACAAACAGCAGTACGACCGGGAACACCAAGAGGAGTGGAGGAGACGGAGGAGCCACAGGCCCCATTATCAACGGAATGAACAATAAGATGAGTGCAACGACAACAACCGCCAGAACAGAACCCATCCCAAATCCAAACTCATTCGCCATTTTCTTCTTCTTTTTTTTTTCGAAATGACAATTCAATTCTGTGTTTGTCTCTAACTGGCGAAACTATATAAACAGAATCGGACATCAAACCTACGGTTGTGTCGTTTCCCCAAGAATTAGAGACAACGTTTCGTATAAAAAATGCATGAATGAAACACAACACAAAAACCTTTGACGTTAATAATCACCTCTAACCTCTCCAGTACGGTGCGTTTCGTTGTATTGGTGTAGTTTTTGGTATTGCCAGCAAGTTCAATGGTGGAGTGTTAAAAAAAGATTTTAAGTATGCTTTTAATTATAATAATTAGAAATATTGAAGTTAAAAACTTTTTTAAAAACTGTAAAATGGTATGCTTCAATGGTAGATCCTAATTTTGGGTTCTTAAATTTTTGTTAAAAATTATTTTGACTGTAAAAAACAAAGAGTAGTTAACAAGTCTATCAAACACACATTTATCTGCAAAAAAAAAAAAACAGCTTAAGATTTATAGCAATATCTAAAGACAATGTGATTTACAACTGAATCAGGCTCAAAAGCCGCAGATCTCTGTTCCCTGTCAAAGCCTTCCATCTACTGATACGGTCATGAATCGAGGCTATAGGAGTCAGTGACTCAAGTCCAAGCTGGTGGTCGAAAAGCCGCCTTACAAGGTTGTCAACGATGCAAACTTCGTAATTCTTCTTGGACAAGTGAAGGGCAGTAGCCCAACCGCAGTAACCATCTCCACCAATGACCATAACACGTTTTGGTTTAGACGATGAATCATTGGCTGATGTTTCAGGTGGTGCTTGTTGGATAAGGGGCACAGCAGTAGCTCTGAAAACGGAACTTGTTCTTCTCGGTTTATTCTCTTGGAAGAGGAGTCCTTTGAGAGAAGATCTTGAAATACACTGAGGATTGAAGAAGGTGTGCCCTAAACCAAACGGCTTAATGGAACTCTTGCTACTGGTGCTGCTGTTAAGTGAGATAACTGAAGGGCATGAAGCTGAAAGTAGATGCGCCATTTTTAAAAGGTTTTGTTTTGATTCTATCAAAACACACATTCACCTGCAAAAAAAAAAAAAAAAAA
>NC_025696.1:19487473-19495665 GCF_000633955.1 Camelina sativa
TTTATCCTCATGCACACACCGCCACTAAACCAGGCTAAATCAGCTCTTCCCAAGACTGAATATTTTGATCAACTAAAGTAGATTCTGTTAAAAACAGAGTCAGATACAGTAAGAAAAGAGGTACATTGATGGAGACTAACATGAAATTTAGACAAAAGTACTCAAGTTACAAATCGGAGAAATCAAATAGATGATAAGAAGAAGACTGCTTACCCTTTCGAAGAAGAAGCTTCAAGACTTTGATTTGCAGTGAGGGGATTTTACTTCTCTCTCTTCTCCCGGAAATGATGAGATGATGAGTCACATAAATAAAAACCATTAGATAGATAGATATACCCAACGCATATTCTTATTTATTCCCCTACACAAATTCTTTGGCCCTTATTTGTTCGGGTCTTAATCAATTTCAAACAAAATAATCGAAGAAGAAGTAGAGGAAGAGATGAAACTCACTTGCTAAAATCAAACACCCAATCGACAAAGACCCAATTTTAATCAAACAAATATACAGCAAAAAAACAAAGACCCAATCGACAGTCATAAACACTAACTTTGCTAAAATAAATACCCAATCGAAAGAACCCTAATTTTACTAGTCAATTCCCAAATCAGGAAACTCTAGATTTCTAATTTCTACTCTCAATTCAGAAGATAGTAAAGAGCTACACTACAATTCGACGGATTGAGACTTCAGAGGAAAATCACAGAGGAGGAGGATCGGGTCGAAAGAAACAAAAATCTTTGATCGATTTTTTTTCTTTCTTTTGTTAATTTCTCCAACCAATGACAGAACAACACATATACGACGATCCTAAACGATTCTAAAAATGCTTAACTTAGAATCGATTTTAGCATTATTAATGTATTTTGATTTATTTTTAATCATAAGCATTCCTTAACAATCGGTTAAAAATCACCGTTGAACTTGCTCTAACGCAGCGTTTCGCATCGCATCGACGTGTAGTATTAAATTTTATTTAAAACGCGACGTCTATGAATAAAATTCGAAATCTCAACCACTACTAACCTCAAAACGCTGCGTATTTTGCATTTATTGCTATCACGTTGTTTAAATACTTCGTGACTTAAACGCTGCGTTTAGTGAGTCCATCGACATAAAAAATTTCGAAATCTCAACTATTATTAATTTTGGTAACCCCGCCCAAATATTTTGAAATTGAAACTCTATAATTTTATCGATTTGTGCTTTCATTTTTTTCCCCTTCAAAATCGAAAGTTTTTTTTTTCTCCAGACATTTGATTTTAAAGACCGATGTTACATTTTTTTGTCGATGTTAGCTTCTTCAAACCGCCGCCGGGTCATTTGGATCGAATCAGAAACCAGTGCTTAGTCCTGTTCTGCGGATCGATAAGTCCGCCGTGAGAGGTGAGGGTCGGGTTACGCGATCCACGACGTCTTCTGGTTTGCGAGGTAGGAGCTCTAGCCCATATGATTTGATTAGGGTTTTCACTGATTTGAGAAAGAGAAATGGATCTAGGGTTATTGGGGGAAAGGGTGAATCGGATCAGGAGGATAAGAAATCTGGGTTCAAACAGGGTGAGAGTGAGGATAAGGTTGGTTTTGTAATCTGTGATTCAACTAGGGTTTGTGAAGAGACTAGTGTTCCAGTGAAATCAAGCAAATTTGAAGATTCTAGCTTGGCCAGAAACTCGATTTCTGATGCTAAGGCACATGCTGTTAAAGTTGGAAAGATTGTGAAAGGTACTACCAGTGTAGGTTTAAGAAGGAAGTCTTTGGATAGTGTTGGCAAGGCAATGGAGATGTCAAAAGAGATCAGAGGGAATGAAGGAAGTAGCACCAATAGCTCTAGTAAATACCCGAGTAAGTTGCATGAGAAGCTTGCTTTTCTTGAAGGAAAGGTCCAGAGAAGAACAAAACTACTCAGCTGACGAAACCGAAAGCCTCGGTTATGAGCTGGAAGACAGACTCTTTCCTCACCAGAGGTTGCTTAGGAACAGAACTCATTCCAAAACATCTTCACATGTTTCAACAGGCCATGATTCTGTTGAGTCCAACAAGGCAGTAAATGTTGAAGAAAACCCCTCAGCTCCTGTTGAGGAGAATGCAATAGCTCTAGAGTTCTTGGCCTCACTTGACAAGGAAAAAGTCACATCTATGAGTGACCAGAAAGTCTGGAAGTGCAGGAAACGGATAGAGAGGAACCGTCAAAGGAAAATGATGCTTCAAAAGGCGACGGCACACACGAGCTTCACCCAAGAGCGAAAATGGTGTCTCTCTTCTCTCTCTCTCTTTCTTTAGATTTCTCTTTGAGACTTAGTATTTCTCCTATAGTTTGTCTTTGGTCGCTGATGTATGTAGCTTTAGATCTGTTTTGTGTTTGTTTCTGGTTTTGCATCTGAAATCGAGTATTATTAGAGTCTATAATGCTCAGTCTTTGAATCGGTTGTGCTGTTGCCTTCTTTGTTGTACTTTGAGGATTTGATTCACTTCGTCTCTGTGAAGAGCAGAGCAGAAATGATGTAACGTCGTGCATTTCTTATGCAATTCAGTTCTGATTTTTAGGGAAATTTGGAAATTTGTATGTTCATTTCAAGGATTTGTAATTTTAGGATTCACAAACTGTTTATTGACTAGTTGAGTAGTCAGTTCGTGTTGTAGCAATCAGTTCTGAATGATTTAGGAGAATGAGGAAGTTTTATTAATACATTGAAGTGTCTAAACTTAAGGGCGTATGTGGATTCTGTTTTATGATGGTAATCAGTTCTGTATGTTGTTCAAACCATTTCTTGTGCTAGTTCAACTCAAAATGGTTTAATTTTTTGTGTCTTAGGTGAACATTCCTAAAACTAAGAACACCTACTGCAAGAACAAGGAATGCAAGAAGCATACCTTGCACAAGGTGACCCAGTATAAGAAGGGTAAAGACAGTCTTGCTGCCCAGGGAAAGCGTCGTTATTATGGAGGTCAGACCAAGCCCGTCTTCCACAAGAAGGTAACACTAAAGAAACAATAATGCTCTGATTCAGATTTGATTTGCCTTATTTTGATCCCTAATTGCAGTCTGAGAACAAATGTAGGAGTTGAGATTTTACTCTGTGAAATATGTTTCAAATAGCCTGTTGCCTATGAAAGTTTTATAGGATTATCTGTTCCTACGCCTGTGCTCATCATTTGTCTTTCGTTCTAACAGGCTAAGACAACCAAGAAGATTGTCCTGAGGCTGCAGTGCCAAAGCTGCAAACATTTCTCTCAACGCCCTATTAAGGTAATGTGTGAGACATTCTTTATCGTTGTTAAACACTCCTTTGGTATCGGTTCAGAGCCATTTGTGTGTCGGTTTTGCAGAGGTGCAAGCACTTTAAGATCGGTGGAGACAAGAAGGGAAAGGGAAAGGGAAAGATATTACACTCAAAGATAGCTTATATAATCAAAAGACCATAAATACATCTTGTGGCGTAATAATATTTTGATCCTATATTTGGTAGATAAAATTCTGCAACACAAAAGTCAAGTAGTTCTGTTCTGTGTAAATATTTCTCGCTGACAGAATTTGCAACACTAATATCTGCGATAAGTGGCAACAATTCTACTCGATTGTAAAATACACATCTGAATATAACTCAAAGTTTCAATACTGTAGGAAAGAAAGAGAGAGTAAAAAATATATGAATCCAATATACATAAACTGAATGCTTGTGATTGCAGAAGAGATGACATAGTGATTGAGAGATTTCATTCATTCATTCACTGAATAATAAAACAAATGGAAAGAAGCTACAAAACTTTTGACAAACATGGTTTTGCGTGGAGAAAAACATACAAGTTAAACATACTAATAAAGATCATTGACACTGAGAATATATATAAAGGTGAACTACATTGTTGTAAAACCCTAGTTGATCGTGTTGTTCATGCCCTCAAAGTCATAATCTAGAATACGGATGCTAAGTTATCTTCTATGACCGGTGTTTGGTACGTGCTCGACATAAAAGAATCAGTGGAAAGTGGATCGTAGCCAGGAAATAGTGAAGAAAACTCCAAATCCATCGGACAAAGATCCCAAACACCATCGACCCCAAAATTATCTGTGGGCGGCACCGGAAAATAATCGCCGAACGTAAAAGGATCGAACAGAGAAGAATCCGAAACACCGACATCCGTGAAAGCAGAATAAGATCCTAAACTGGAATCAGTTTCGTGGTAGCCAGGGAACTCGTCAAACCCTAATCGATCTTCCGGCATCATCATAGCCACGTTACAATTTGTAATGGTGGCGTTTTCTGAAACCCTAATATGATCATCTTCTTCCGTCTCCTTCGGCTTAGAGTTCTTCGAGTCGCCCCTTCTTAACATACTTGTCTTTCGTTGCTTGATTCCAACTAGTTGAGAGCTAAGCTTATCGATATGTCTCCTCAAATCCTCAACCGACAAACCCTTGATATCAGAGACGAAGTCGTAAAGATCGCAAGCGTGATTCTTTCTCTTCTGATCGCTTATCGCATTGAACTTTCCAACGATCCCTGATAGGGCTTGTGGGTTATCTTGCGGCTCGGGCCAGACTTGGAGATCGTTGTTGGGGCCGTAACAGATGAATCCGACAGAGTTGCCGCATAGAACAGAGAGCTCTGTCGCTTTCTTCTTAAAGCCTGGAAACTTCTTTTTGAAAAAGTTTTTCTTCGTCTTCAAATCAACATCAGCATCAGAGAAATTACGGGGAGGAGCCATCGCGGTGTATTCAGAGAGAAAGTAAGAAAAAGTAAGTTTCGATCGCGGTGTATTCAGAGAGAAAGTAAGAAAAAGTAAGTTTCGATCGTGAGAAGTAAGATCGCGGTGTATTCAGAGTCTCTGTTCGTGAGAAGTGAAAACCTAGAAAAAGTAATATATTATATATATATATATAGACGCTCTATCTCAATCCCACAACTATCTCGTAATTTCCTTTTTTTCGTTTCCAACTTTTTTTTGTTGAGTTTTATTATAATTAATTGCATTCCAAGGGTAATTATGATGTGCAAAATGATTAATTTTTTTCTTCAATCCACCGTAAAAAATTATATATATATATATATATATATATATGTTTTTAAGTACATTTTGAGATTTATCATTTTATTTGTACTTATTTACAAATTTAATCCCTAAACTTAATCTCGCTTAATTACGAGGAGCCATCGCGTTGTTCGATCCTAATGTAATGACGAGAAGCGAGAACCTACTATATATAGTGACGAAGCGAGAACCTATATAACGACTAGATGTGAAAACCTAGAAAAGGCTTATGTTATGTGCATTGAGTTTTTTCATCATAAATTTGATTTTTTATTGTATAAAAAAATTTGAGAACTCTTTATTAATTAAAAATAATTAACTCTTTTTTAATGTTATCTTATTTTGCATTTTATCTTAAATTATTATTTAAAATAATTAATAATTTTAAAACATATTAAATATGTTTAATTTTATTAATTAGTTATATTTTATACCATATACTATATTATCAATAATACAATTATAAATACTAATATAGTTAGTAAAAGTTTTACAAATAGTACCTTTTTTCAACTCTCAGAATTTGTTTATTCATACTAAAATTTTTATTGTATCAACTAATATTATTTTTAAATAATAAATATTTTATTATATAAACTTGGGTTTTCAAAGTTAGCCATTAATAGTATCATGACAAGTGTCAAGTATACTGATGAGATATCGACATGTGTCAAGTTATCAATCTCAGATTTTGACTTATGTAAAAGTTAATATTTAATAGGAGGAATTTGATTAATAAAAATAAAATATTTTGTTTTAAAAATTTTTAATAATGTAAAAAGATAATTATCAAAAACTACAGAATTTATAATTAAAAAAATACAAAGTTTTATTAAATAATTATAAGCAGATTATATATATATATATTTCATAAAATTTGAAAATATAATATTATTTACTTATTTTTAATTTTAAATTACTAATTCTACAAAAAAAATATAGAAAAAGGAATTAAGAAAAATATACAGTTAATTTTTAATTCTAAATTTTGTAGATATTCACTTCTATATGAACATAGATCGTCTCATATTTAAATAATTTATTCACAACGCTGCTTTCAACTTTGTTTAATTGAGAAATTTTTTTTAATGGAAAGGTAAATTTTTATTATTTTTTTCTCATACTTTTGGAAATGACCCGTCCCGTTTTTTTAATAATAAATAATAAATATATAACTATAATATAATAATAAACTACAACTAGTGGTCCCATACCCACTAGCCACCTAATCACAATAACAATCATCAGCGGAAAACATTACCAATATCCAATAAATATAAATAGCCAATATTAATTCCAAATCATAAACTAATGATCCAAACAACATAAACCAAAGAACCAGCAATTCTAAACAACATTCTAGGACTCCACTCTAGCAACCTAACAAAAGCCAGACAACCAAGCGAACCACTAGAACATCCTCCTCTTCATCGCCCTGATTCCACGGTCATACTTTGCCTTTACCTGCACCACAAACACATATTGCAATGCATGAGTATTTAATAAACACTCAGTAAGGCAATCCTCCCATCTACTGGGCTATACACACAAGCAATAGAGACATCTCTAACCATCAACCAACAATCATCAATCAACAATCAACAATCAACAAGCCAAACAACACATAGATTAGAGAAATCTCCAGCTTAGATAAGCCATGGTCCTGCACTTACCTTAACAAGTGATTCACAAAACTAAATACAACCAAATGAGAGGCTTTCCAATATCCAAGAACAACCATACTTGTTCCTACAACCAATCACAACAAAAAACAAATATTAAAAACAAACTGCCAGAAAAACAGAAAAGAACAACCTCACAAGTGAAACCACAAAATCAAAACTAACTGTTCACTTTCTAATCCCTCCGGTGAAAAGCAAGGTATATACGTCCAGAAGCTTCTCACAAAATTTCAGCACGATCAGATAATAGATGAAACCGCAATCGTCCTCGTAACACCCGCTGGTCTCAATCCGCGAATGAGAAGAAACACCCCACGAAACTGCCAATATCTCTTTTCAAAACGATTTGACCAGTCGAATCCTCCTTCCCCCAAACCCTGACAGTTCTGTTTATCTCTTAACACTAAGGAAAAAGCTTGATCTGCTTCTCTTTCTCCTTTGCACCAAATAACCAACACTTAACTGTCTTTCTCTCCCTCTCTCAGATGAAAATGTCGGCCAAAGCACAAAAGCATGAGAGGAGGCGTGAGTTGAGAAAGAGATTAGGGGTTTTTGGTTTAATTAGATTAAACCATAATTTAATTAAACCAAAATTAATTAAAATCCACTCTTTTGGTTTACTCAACATAACCCAAACTCTATTCCAGGAACATGGATGTTACAATTCTCCCCCACCAACATAGATTCGTCCTCGAATCTCGAACAACCATCAGTCAAGGACTCCCGTGCAACCGTCTCCACAGGGGGCACTCCTGCGACCGATCTATAGAAGGTCACCTCTAGGCGATAGACTCACGCTCCAGGCGTCATTTGCTCTCGACTTCTTGGACTTTCCTTTACTCATAGGCCTAAACCTTGAGTTTTTATTGGCTTCTCATCAGACCTAAGTCTGCATGCCAAATGTTGGCTCCTCATTGGGCCTAAACCCGCATGCCATAATATATATAAGGAAAAATCCAAAACTCGTCTCTCATGTTGCCACCCTACAGCGCGCCCCCGTATCGTCATCCGAAGTCGATATACCAACCATATTCCCAAGCCACAAAGTTTCGGAGCATGGCAGTACTAGGAGAATCTAAGTCCCCCAAGAGCCGCGAGCAAACAATTCTGAACATGTCTGAGTCCTATCCCTATCCAGGTTTCCTTCCCGTGGTTTGCGTAAAACATCTCAATGTCCTACCAACAACATATTCCCTCACTGGAATACCTAATGACCACACAAGGATCATAAACATGCCACAAGGGCCAGACAAATGTCCTAAACAGGACCGTCACAAAGACCAAACAAATGTCCTAAAGAGGACCATCACAAAGACCAAGCAAATGTCCTAAAGAGGACCGTCACAAAGACCAAGCAAATGTCCTAAAGAGGACCGTCACGAAGACCATCTGTCCCGAAGGACCGTCACAAAGACCATCTGTCCCGAAGGACCGTCACAAAGACCATCTGTCCCGAAGGACCGTCACAAAGACCATCT
>NC_025696.1:19496527-19499270 GCF_000633955.1 Camelina sativa
ATAAGGAGCCATCTTAATACTCGCCTGATAACTGTTGTTGTAAGCAAACTCTATCAGGTTCAGGTGATCTGTTCAATGGCCACCCCAATCCAAAACACACATCCTCACCAAATCCTCCAGCGTCTGGATCGTCCTCTCTGACTGTCCATCTGTCTGGGGATGATAAGCTGTACTCATATGCACCTTAGTGCCCATCTCTCCCTGAAATGCCTGCAAAACACCGAAGTGAACTTGGAATCCCTATCAGAGACAATACTCGCTGGCACCCCATGCAACCTGACTATCTCCTTCACATACTTCGTGGCCAAGACTGCTGCTCCATCAATCTTCTTAATGGCTAGAAAATGTGCCGACTTAGTCAACCGGTCCACAATGACCCAGATAGCATNCCCTCACGAAGACACTTCCGCAACATAGACACATGGAAAACCTTATGGAATGCACGCATAACCTCAAGTTACTCCAGTCCATATGCCACTGGTCCAACTCGCTCAATCATTCTGAATGGACCCATATACCTCGGACTCAACTTAGTCTCTGACAATGACCTGTTCGGACCCCGCAACATGGCCATCTTGAGGTACACTCTGTCTCTTACCTGAAACTCAAGATCTTTTCTCCTCTTATCATCATAACTCCTCTGCCTATCCTGAGCCTCCTTCATGTTCAGCTTGAGAACCCGAATTTTCTCTAAGGTCTCCTGAACAAAACTAGCACCAAACATGATCCTCTCCCCCACCTGAGTCCAGCATAACGGTGTACGACATGGTCTCCCATACAAAGCCTCATAAGGAGCCATCTTAATACTCGCCTGATAACTGTTGTTGTAAGCAAACTCTATCAGGTTCAGGTGATCTGTTTAATGGCCACCCCAATCCAACACACACATCCTCAGCAAATCCTCCAGCGTCTGGATCGGCCTCTCAGACTGTCCATCTGTCTGGGGATGATAAGGTGTACTCATATGCACCTTAGTGCCCACCTCTACCTGAAATGCTTTCCAGAACACCGAAGTGAACTTAGAATCCCTGTCAGACACAATGCTCGCTGGCACCCCATGCAATCTGACTATTTCTCTCACATACTTCTTAGCCAAAACCACTGCTCCATCAGTCTTCTTAATGGCCAGAAAATGTGCTGACTTAGTCAACCGGTCCACAATGACCCAAATAGCATCAAAGGTCCGTGACACTGGCAATCCTACCACAAAATCCATAGTAATCATATCCCACTTCCACTCAGGAATGGGTAGACTCTTCAGCAACCTGCCAGGAACTTGATGCTCAGCCTTCACTAGCTGACACACATCGCACCTCACGACCCAACTAGCTACATCCTACTTCATCCCGACCCAGTGATAGTACCTCTTGAGATCACGGTACAAATTAGTCGCTCCTCGATGAATAGAAAACCTGCTCGCATGAGCCTCTCTCAGGATCTCCTGTCTCAACTCCTCATCCTTGGGCACACAAACCCGACCGTGCACCAAGATAGTTCCATTATCTGAGACCTGATACTCTAAATCCACATTCTTAGAGGCATTCACCAGCCCCAAATCCTTCTCCTGATCCAACCGCACCCTACCCAGAAGATCTGCTCTATCAACTGCTTCCAAACCCAACGGTTCCTGTGAAACAGCACACAACCTCAACGCACTGATCTCTCCTACCAGAGACTCCAACTCCTGCTCAGGCAAAGCCAACACTGGCATAGTAGTCAATATCTCTTTCAGGCTTGCAAAACCCTCTACTCACTCATGTGACCAACAAAAGGAACATCCTTCCCTATCAACTTAGTCATCAGACGTGCCTTGCTTACAAAACCCTACACAACTCTCCTATAGAGCCTGCCAACCCAAGGAAGCTCCTGACCTCTGTGGCATTCTGCGGTCTAGGCCAATCTCTGATAGCCTGAATCTTCTCCGGATCTACAGAAATTCCCTTTGCAGAAATAATATGACCCAGAAACTCATCTCACGATGCCAAAAAAACTGCACTTGTTCAACTTAGCAAACAACTTCTGCTCCCCCAGATTCTCCAGAACTGCTCTCAAATGTATTGCATGCTCTTCAGGACTCTTAGAAAATACCAGGATAGCATCGATGAAAATGATGACAGACACGTCCAGAAACTCCTAAAACACGCTGTTCATCAACCTGATAAACGCTGCTGGCGCGTTAGTCAACCCGAACGACATCGCCACAAACTCATAAACCCATACCTCATCCTTCTTCTTGACGAACACCGATGCTCCCCACAGTGAAGTGATAAGACAAAAGAGTCCCCTGCTCAACAAATCCTCTAGCTCCGTCTTCAGCTCTAATAAACAAAAAATCAAGTATGCCGACATCAGCTCACCGCCACCTGAATATCAACCTTCTTGTCCATCGAAGAACCTTAAGTAACTTTTTTCTTAGGGAAACTTCCACAAGATAGCTTATTACAAAGTTAGCTTTTCGCTTAGCAATTCTCCACAGCAAATCATCAATACGAACGTAATAAAACAAACAAGTACCATACGTTCGCACATTCTGATTCACCGCGTCAAATACTTTGAAGGCCGCCAACTCAAACCTATTGCCTTGTCTCCCTCAGCAAGCTTACCAAAACCTTGGATCTTGCAACCCTGTCCATCTCCAATGAACGTAATCCAACATCGTCGCAACGATTAGATTATCCTGCCATGAAGGCTTCTCATGAACTTATGTATCTGGCAAACATGCCTTTCCCGGCTCAGACCTGCT
>NC_025696.1:19501259-19508392 GCF_000633955.1 Camelina sativa
TACAACCAAATGAGAGGCTTTCCAATATCCAAGAACAACCATACTTGTTCCTACAACCAATCACAACAACAAACAAATATTGAAAACAAACTGCCAGAAAAACAGAAAAGAACAACCTCATAAGTGAAACCACGAAATCAAAACTAACCGTGAACTTTCTAATCCCTCCGGTGAAAAGCAAGGTATATACGTCCAGAAGCTTCTCACAAAATTTCAGCACGATCAGATTATAGATGAAACCGCAATCGTCCCTGTAACACCCACTGGTCTCAATCCGCGAATGAGAAGAAACGCCCCACAAAACTGCCAATATCTCCTTTCAAAACGATTTGACCAGTCGAATCCTCCATCCCCCAAACCCTGAAAGTTCTGTTTCTCTCTTAACACTAAGGAAAAAGCTTGATCTCCTTCTCTTTCTCCTTTGCACCAAATAACCAACACTTAACTGTCTTTCTCTCCCTCTCTCAGATGAAAATTTCGACCAAAGCACAAAAGCATGAGAGGAGGCGTGAGTTGAGAAAGAGATTAGGGGTTTTTAGTTTAATTAGATTAAACCAGGATTTAATTAAACCAAAATTAATTAAAATCCACTCTTTTGGTTTACTCAACATAACCCAAACTCTATTCCCGGAACACGGATGTTACACTTTTTCCTTTTTTCAGTTGAAAATAGGTAAGATTAATATGTTGATCTAAAAAAAATATTAATATATGCGTCTTTTTTTCTAATACTGTATTTGAAAATTTATTGTAGTAATTTTAGATTTTTTTATTTAATTTCTATTTTCATCTTTGAATAATTTTCGATTCATATATTACTGTGCTTATAATTTTCTATTGTTTCTTTAATTATGCCAAATTATTTTTTTCCTAATTCTCAACCTTGATTGGTTGGTCATAAATCCTAGGTTTAAAAGAATTGATTTGGTCACACATGTCACCAAAATGTACTTATTTTTCGGTCAAGGGTCCTCAGAGAACTTCATGATGGGTGACCTTTCTGGAAGTGATTGTCAGAACTGTACGAGTGAGGACGAAACACATGAAAAGATTATTTGTTGATTTGTAGGGTTGGTAGCCAAGTTTTTAAAGTCTCACAGACGTAACAAACCGGCAATCAAATATGTATGGGTCTACGGGCCAGAAATGGATGTAGGGCCTACTTAGGAAGGTGGGCCCATGGATTGAGAGTGGACATGGGCTCACTAAGCAAAGTGACGGTTGAGGCGTTACAGAGACAGAGGCTACATCATATTGTGTCAAAGACACTTCCACGAATACATTGGAAAATTTAACATTAGTTACTATCAAAAGATTTTGTGACGTTAGAAAAAGGATTTTATTTTTTTTGGTTGTCGGAGCAACTATTTTTAGATAGCAAAAAGGCGTGAACATTTTCTCTCTACACAGGAGGAGGGCATAGCCGAGGTTCTCTCTATGCTAAAGAAGGTTGGACACAAGGTTATCTCCCCAGGAGAGGAAGGTGGAGGAGGTTGGACACAATGTTATCTCTCCAAGGGAGGAAGGCGGAGCCAAGGTTTCCAGGCTTTCTTCTTAAAGCTTGGAAACCTCTTTTTGAAAAACTTCTTCTTCAAATCATCAAACTTGTTACGAGGAGCCATCGTATTCAGCGAGAAAAATCAAAAAGTAAACTTTCGATCGTATGAGAACTTTTTTTTATTTTTTGTTTCGAACAAATATATGGAATGTCGAAACTTCTCTAGGTTTTGTATTTTACTTATGTTACATATAAATTTGTTTCGACCTTGATTTTTATCCGATATATATAGACATATAGTGAGAACGTTTAACTACATTACGAACTTATCTAAGTCTAATTCATGTGCAAATTATTTCACAAAATTTACCTTTGAATTAATATGTTTTTTTGAATAGTAATCTTAAATACTTATTTTTTTCCGTAACCGGTTTATGGAATAGTGGAATTTGTTCCTTACTTGCTAGCATGGGAAATATTACTAGGCCATGGCTCACTTGGTTAAGTCTTTCTTTCTGATATTACCCAATCTAATAACATTTTACCTAAATTGTTGTTCTTCTATACACTACTAGTATTTCATCCCGTATGCAATATAAATTTGTTTAATTGTTGCCCATTTGAATAGGGGAAAAAATAGTAATCTTAAATACTTATTTTCTTTTCTATTTTATATGATCATTTATTTGAAATAAACAATTTTCGATTTGGTATGATTTCGATTGGAAAAAAGTAAAATGGATTTTATGTGTGAGAGGGTTTCCAACGATACTAAAATTCGACACTAAATTCCAAATAAGCTTTAATTTATTTTAAACATGTTAGTTAATTGGATGATGTTCAATATATGTGCAATAAGATGGTATATTCAAAAATATTTTTTCTCTTTTCTCTGTCTGCGATAACCGACGCTTGCAGACAACTTCTCACCGGCAAGCTTTTTCCCAAGTGTTTCCTGGCCGGCGTCGACCTCGTTGACGCCAGTCGGTGATTTCCCTTTGTTTCTAGTTTCATTTCTCTATTTCAATTTACAAATCCCTAATAAATTGGCCAATGATCTCTGCAATTTCATTGGTTTTCTTATTTCAAATCTTCGTTATTTTCCTTTCCTTTGGGATGAGATTCGTTCTGACCAGAATCCAGCGAATTTTCCGGTGGTGTGTCGATGCCTATCCGCTGAATGTGTGTTTAAGCGGTTTCCCTTGTTCTTTGTATGAAATTGTTCTTCATCCCCATTGTCGGTTTTGCTTCGGCATGAATTTATTTTTGGGAGATGACTTTCAATTTCGAATCTGGGATCCTGGAAAACCAATTGGTAGATTAGATGATGGTAACAATAAGACTCACTCAGATCTTATTGTTAAACATCTTCTCTACCTCTGTTCATCGGTTATGGGGTTTCTACAATCACTCCTAAAGGTGATGGAATTTTTTGATGTTGATGGTTTTTTTATGCTGGTTCTCCAAATCCTTTGCTCCGCTAATTGGTCAATTTGGATATGATGATGCTTTATTTGGATCCAAAGATACATTGCGGTTAATCTATGATGAATTATGGTTGATGTGGTTGAGTCTTTTCACCTCGTCAAGATGGATTCATGGGATTGCTCAAATCCAAGAAAATTTCTTCCTGTTCATGTGCTTGGTGTGTCCGCTGGTGATTTATCATGATGTATTGTGGAACATTATTTCAATTACGATTTGGCGGTTTTGGGTTTCGAAGTCATCTACAAGAACCATTCATTTACTGCCATCAAAAAATATCAACAAAGGAATCGAGATTATGAAGCTATCATGGGTGATATTTACAACCAAATTAACACCATCGCCTAACGCGGGAGATGGAACTGTTTGTGTGGTTAGCGATGTAACTGATGGATCGCAACCCTTTGATTTTCATAAAAAGTTTTGGTGCTACACAAGAGAAAAGATAGCCCAACAAGAAGATCAGACGACGAAGACGATGAAGGAAAATAATAGATTGCATAATCTGTTAGCGTGTAAGGCTTATCTACATCAGAAAACAACGTATTTTTTCACTTTCTCGTATCTTTTGTTATACTTAATTTTTGATTGTATGGTATGCGGAGCTTCACTTTGTACGCTCATTGATACATTTATATTCTCGATTTCAAATTAATGAAGAATGAAGGTGTTTAAAAAAAAAAGATGGTATATTCTTAGTTTATTTATAAAGCTTTTGATTAACCATAATATCTTCTTAAACCCTGGAAATCTCTGTTTGAAAAAGTTCTTCTTCTCCTTCATCAGAGAACTTACGAGGAGCCATGGTCATCGTATTCAGAGAAAAAAAAAAGGTAAGTTTCGATCGTAAGAGAAGGCATGAATTATATGGTACTGTAATAAAATATATAGAGAGACGCTCTCTCTAAATCCCACAACAACGATACTATACCGCGTACAAGATCTTTTTCTAAGATCTCGTATTTTCCTTTTTTTTGTTTCTAACTTTTTTTGTTTAGTTTTATTATAATTAATTGAATTCCAAGGGTGTAATTATGATGTGAAAAGGGATTAATTTTTTTCTTCAGTTTACTGTTAAAAATTATTATATACAATATGTAAGCTAATTTCTATTTTTCTGGTTTTATGGTGAATGCTAACCGTAACCGGTTAATGGAATAGTGGAATTTGTTCTTTATACCATCTCCAATGATTTTCCCTATTTTTTCTTCTATAATAGAGGATCTCTATAATAGAGATTAGTTTTACTCAAATGGTTTTCCCTATTTATTCCTCTATAAAAGAATATTCTAAATAGATACTATTTTTATTTTGCAATTAACACTTTTAATTTATAAAAATTACAAACTAACCCATTTTACTTTAAATTTTGTAACACTTTTATAAAATTATCTTTTGCAAATGGTAGTCTCAATATTTTAGAATAAATATTTATACTAAAATTTATATTATTAGTTCTTAAAAATACTTATTTTATTTATTTTGGTCATAAATAAAAGAAGTTAAAGATTAAGAGGACTATTTTGTAAATAAAATAGTTCACCTCTATCTATAAAGGAAAAAATAGTGTTTCCTCTATAAATCTATATAATAATAGCAATCTGAATAAATGCAAAGAACAGTCGCATCTTTTCATCGTGATTTTTCACTAAAAAAAATTCAGCATTGGAGATGCCCTTACTTGTGAGCATGAAAATATTACTAGGCCATGGCCCACTTGGTGTTGTCTTTCTTTCTAATATTACCCAATGTAATAATGTTTTACCTAAATTGTTGTTCTTCTATACACTACTAGTATTTCATCCCGTATGCAATATAAATTTGTTTAATTGTTGCCCATTTGTATTTTACTTATGTTACATATAAATTTGTTTCGACCTCGATCTTTATCCGATATATATAGTGAGAATGGTTTAACTACATTACTAACTTATCTAAGCCTAATTCATGTGCGAATTATTTCACAAAAATTTTGTTGCTTTGCAGATCATTTATTGCTGAGTTTCATTCTTCTATTTATCACGGTAATTACAGTTTCTCTATTTCATTTTGACTGTGAAATTGATTGATGCTTTTGGGAGTAATTTTAGTTATGTAATTGACATTTTTCCAGTTCCTAAAGCTCATGGGATAATTATGTATTCACATTTATATGAGAGCCATAACGTCAACACACATTTGTAAAAATAAAGATGCAGCCAATATAGAAAAGAACTTCTTTTCTTATTAAGAATCACTTAAACAATCTTACAAGATATGTTTAATCAGATTTACACACAGTCAACACGACTTGCCACTGACCAATTCTTAATCTAACCAAAATCCCTAAGAACCCTAAAAGCTTTCTCGCTTAGTTCTCTAAAATTCTTCTTGAACGGCCAAACAACATGTTTGTCCAATAATACAATATATAGGAAACCTCCTATGACCTACTTTCCTATTAAAGGATAAGTTCAAATCTTCTTAATAGATATGATAATAACTTGCTCTTTAATCAAAGAGTCTCTAAAAACACAGCCACGTCACTCAATCTTCGTTACGGTTTCTAGGTGTGAACCTCTTTTCCAGAGTCCTACAGACCAACCTTGTAGCAACCAAAGTCTTCATGCTTTCATTCTCCCCCTTTTTATCTGAATGTGACAACTCAAGCTCCAGATGTGAATAGTACTCGAATCTTCCAAAACCATAAACCCCATCCATATTCAATTATAACATCACCAATATCATCATCTCATCATACTCCCCCTGCGTGAGTGCACATTCATATAAAAACAAGGATGAAGACATATATGCAGGGAGACAAAACAAGCTTCCTATCATGCCTTGAACCAAAAATAATCCTCAAGAGCTTTTATAATGTTCTTAGGTTCAACCTTTGAAACAAAACAATGTTGCAGCACTCCTTGAGAATTCAGCTCAACATGACGAATGGTTTGCTCAACAAATGCAACTGCAGCAGACTGATTCTTATGACCTTGCAACTGTTTAGATGTAGCTAAGACTCCTGATGATTCATCATTCCAATCATTACTATTGGATCTGGTTGATTCAGTTGTGACTTTTTCTTGTACAGGTGGTTCTGCAACATGCTTCTGTAGAACCTCAGGTTCAACTCCAACATCTTCTTCAGTGATTATCTTCGAGAGATTGCAGCATAGGTTGATTTCCTCAGACTCTTTGCAACATTGATCATACTTTTTCTCATCATTCTCGAAATTTTTATTGTACAAATTCTTTTTAGCTACCCAGACTCTAGAAAAATGAAACGGATCAATAAAACACTTTCTTGCCATCCAAAGCTCCTTGATCTTGTTCTTAAACTTGTAACAGAAAGATCTCACATGACCATTTTTACCACAATGAAAGCATTCATAAATCCTTCGTCCTCGCTTGGATTTAGTCCAACCTTTTCGTTCACAAGAAGATATATGTTGATGTCGTGTGTTCATGATTGGTGCTACAGGGGCTTCCTGTTGAACCACTTTTTCCAGAAAACATCCTAATCTTCATTATTTACATTGCTCTTAACGAAGCTTACTGATTTATCACGAGACAACAGCTCAACAGCCTCCTTTTTGTGATAACCCAGACCTTGATGCTGAGATCCTACAATTCCCATAGATAGTATCTCATCAAGCTTCTTGCCACCATTATTCAACATCCTAATCTTCTTGTGATTCTCATTCAGCTCTCTTTCTAGGCTTGTTGCTTTTTCTTTTTCTAAACCATACATCTCATGTAAGTTCTTCAATTTCCTCTCAAACAGCTCCTTTTCAGTAGGAGGAAGTTCATCACCGATAAAAAATTCAGGCTTCCTTTCTTCCAGCATGTTAACTTTGGCTTCTAGTTTAAGCTTTTCCTTGATAAGTAACAGCTTTTCATTACACAGCTGAACCCAATTGTCATACAAAACACAGTAGCTTTCTTTTGTAATTGATTCTTCCTCATCATCATCGGAACTTTCATCAGCTATATCATCACTTTTAGCACTGTATGCAAAAAGATTCAACATTCCTCCTTCTTCTTCTTCCTCATCACTCTCTGATTCTGAATCACTAAAGCTAACATATGCTTTATTATTTCCTTTCACCATGTTTGGACATTCAAATTTTAAATGTCCAATCCCTTTACATTCAAAGCACTTCATCTC
>NC_025696.1:19510004-19573837 GCF_000633955.1 Camelina sativa
GTTATGATCATTGTCTTGTAAGTATTAAGTATAGAAATGTCGAGAAAGCAAAAAAGGTTGGTGTTTAATTTGTTGTTTTTGTTGCTTTGCAGATCACTTGGTACTGTGTTTTTGTTGCTTTGCAGATCATTTGTTTCATTCTTCTCTTCTCTTTCTCACGGTAATTACAATTTCTATATTTGATTTTGACTGAAATTGATTGATGCTTTTGGGAGTAATTTTAGTTATGTAATTGACATTTTTCCAGTTCTTGAAGTTCATGGGATAATTATGTATTCACGTTTATATGAGAGCCATAACGTCAACACACATTTGCTTCGATCTACTATGGTAAAAAAAAACTATCAGATTCATCATTGGGTGTGAAACGACTGTTTTTTTTTTTTTTTTTTGTTCCATGTCTACATGATTTTGTGTTGTTTCTTCTTGTGTTTCTCATATTGTAGAGTCTTTGCCGTTTAAGAATGATAAAAGATTTGTTGCAACGCAAGTTAAGGCTCCACCTCAACTACAGAAAACGGTTTGTTAAGTTGCTCAACATCTATGATGTTTTAGTTCAGTTGTCTAAAAGATGTGAATGATGTAATTCACCAAACTGATGTAATTTTCTTGTTTTGTTTTCTTGCACCATAAATATTTTCTTGATTGTTGGGTGTGCTAGTATACTTAATGTCCCCTGATTTTGGATTTTTCTTCATCTGCTTGATTTGGTTAGAGTAGTTTTTGCACATTGAACAAGGTGAACATTAGGATAGTGTGGCAAATCTAAAAAGATTGTTTTACCTGTGTTATTGTTTTCCTGCAATGGAAGAATGCTTCCAAGTTAGAGCTCTCTGTTTTTTTTTTTTGGTATGTAAACTACTGTTGTGTGATGATTTTCTTTGTCATTTTAAGTTTTGAATTTGAGGAGCTGTTTGTTTGTTGTTCTCAATTCTGGCAAGGGGGTCCTTATGTTCATACATTGTTTTCTTGTTTGCAGGTATGTTAAAGATAGTACGGGTTGAGTTAGAATATGGCTGAGGAGCAGATAGTGTCTGCGTTTTACTTGGTTGATACTTTGTTACCGTGATGAAATAAAAATCACTAGCTGATGATGGAGGGGAACCACGATAACTCGTTTACTCGACAGGGAGACCATTGATCAAACGGTCAGGGAGAATCAAAGGAGCTGACATTGGGATGGCGGTTGGGATTGCGTTTTATTCTGTTTTTCTTCTCACTATTTTCTTGTTAATTTCCTATTTTTATAAAATTCTAAAAATACGAACACCATTTTAATTATCACCCTTGGAAGAGATAATTTTAATTAGTACTAGATTTTAACCTATTATTTTTATTATAAATTTTATTTTATGTTGTATCTATTTGTTAAATATTGGATGTTTTGTAAGTAGAAGAATAACTAAATTTTATGGTTGTTGTGCGGCTAAATATTTACATTATTTTTTTAACCCGCAATATACTTCATGACTATTTGTTTATTATATTTAGTATGTTTTGTTTAGTGTTTGAGATTCTATTTTGATTTTTAATTATTATAACAAAAAATTAGGGATCTAAATACATAATCAGTAATTTATACGCTATGATTAAGTCACAGTTTTCCTAATGATTTAATTATTTTACTTAATCTTAGTTAAATCAACTTGATTTTATGTCAAATATTCTAATATTAGTAGTGTTGATAAATAATTAAATGAAGAATTAACCCGTGTTAATACAAATTTAATAATATTTTATTAAGAACAATTCTTGGGTTCACTCCTAAGGTGAACCCATTTGTTCACTTTTCTTTATTTTATCCAATGATAATCTGATATGTCATAATACATTTAAGAACCTATTCATTCACCTTCTTATAAAATAAGAAAACAAAATCTGTAAAATTAAAAACTTAAACCGCTTATTTATATAATCAAACCGATATATAATTTCATTTTAATTGTAAAATCTAAACCCTAACCATCTCATTTGTAAATCCAAACCGACATATAATTTCATTCTAATTATAAAATCTAAACCCTAACCATCTCAATTGTAAACCCAAACCGACATATAATTTCGTTCCAATTATAAAATCTAAATCCTAACGATCTCATTTGTAAACACAAACCGACATATAGTTTCGTTTTAATTGTAAAATCTAAACGCTAACCACTTCATTTGTAAACCCAAACCGACATATAATTTTGTTTTAATTGTAAAATCTAAACCCTAACCATCTCAATTGTAAACCCAAACCGACATATAATTTTGTTTGAATTGTAAAATCTAAAGCTTAATCACCTTATTTATAAACCCAAACCGATACATCATTTCATTCTAATTGTAAAATCTAAACCAAGCCAATATTTAACTTTCCTTAAAAAAAATTATACAGAATTTGTTTCATTAATCTGTTTTGCTTTTTAATTTAATTTTGATTTATTTTTTTAAATAAAATAATGTATAGTAGATTCTGATTGGTTAAAAAGAAAGAAGTGAACAAGAAGGTTCATCATAGGAGTGAACCTAAATATTTTTCTTTTATTAATTCCAACATGTCATCTGTATAACCCATCTACTATATAACCACATTATATAGTATTTTATACTTTTATAATTTTACATATTCGTAATAGTTAAATTTTTTATTAAGTTTATATATGTGAATTATAATATTTAAATAAATGTTAATCGAAGTTTTTCTTACGTTAATAATCAAAGCACACCGGTTTTAAGAAACAAAATGATAATCAAATTGTTGTTTTCTTTGTTTGCGAAAGATTCAGATATAAAACATCTCAAAACACAACAGAATGTGTAGTTAAATATATGAGAGTTTTTATTTCCATATTGATTGCTGTTATTTTTTAGTTGGAATGAACTGTAAACTATTTAGAAAACAAAATCTGGAGTAATGTTAGTTTTGGAAATTTTTTAGGGGTTAATGTTGTAAATAACTTTTTAAATAAACAAAACTTAAAGGGCATAACATAAAGTATACTTCAAAAATGTTAATTTAGATTCTAAAAATTCTTATTTTTTAAAAATACACAATATATTACTAAACAAATATAAGAGTACATTAAAATTATATGTTCCCGGTGGACTTGTTCTAACTAAATTCGAAATCTCAACCACTAAACCTCAAAACGCAGCGTATTATGCATTTATTAATTGCTATCACGTTTTCGTGAGTTAAACGCAGCGTTTAGTGAGTCCATCGACATGAATTTTGGTAATCCCGCCCAAAAGTTTTGAAATTGAAACTCTATAATTTTTGTCGGCTTGTGGACTTGTGGTAGCTAGTATTCCTCCATTTATCGTTATGTGCTTTTTCTTTTTTTGTTTTTCTTCAGAATCAAAAGATTTTTTTTTTTTCTCTTTCTCCAAAACATTTGATTTCAAAAACCTTTACCCTAAGATTTTTTGCCGATGTCAGCTTCATTAAATCGCCGCCGGCTAAAAGATATAAACACCGGCGCCGGAGATAATACATCTTCCGGTAAAAAACCATCGAGGTCTGTAACTCCACTTCCGATCTCAAACAAGAATCCTAGTCCCGCACTTCAGAAATCACTGTCCAGCAAAAAAAATCCGAATCCGAAGCTTAGTCATCACCGGTCATTTGGATCGAATCAGAAGCCAGTGCTTAGTCCTGTTCCGCGGATCGATAAGTCCGCCGTGAGAGGTGAGGGTCGGGTTACGCGATCCACGACGTCTTCTGGTTTGCGAGGTAGGAGCTCGAGCCCATCTGATTTGATTAGGGTTTTCTCTGATTTGAGAAAGAGAAATGAGTCTAGGGTCATTGGGGGAAAGGGTGAATCGGATCAGGAGGATAAGAAATCTGGGTTCAAACAGGGTGAGAGTGAGGATAAGGTTGGTGTTGTAATCTGTGATTCAACTAGGGTTTGTGAAGAGACTAGTGTTCCAGTGAAATCAATCAAATTTGAAGATTCTAGCTTGGCCAGAAACTCTATTTCTGATGCTTTGCTTGGTTCTGGAGAAAAATCTGCTGTTAAAGTTGAAAAGATTGTGAAAGGTACTACTACTAGTGTATGTTTAAGAAGGAAGTCTTTGGATCATGTTGGCAAGGCAATGGAGATGTCAAAAGAGATTAGAGGGAATGAAGGAAGTAGCAGCAATAGCTCTAGTAAATACCCGAGTAAGCTGCATGAGAAGCTTGCTTTTCTTGAAGGAAAGGTTAAGAAAATTGCATCAAATATCAAGAAGACTAAGGATATGCTGGATTTGAACAACCCGAGTTCATCTAAGGTTATTATCTCTGATATACATCAGAAGATCACAGGGATTGAAAAGTCTATGAGCCGTGTTATTGATGGTCCAGAGAAGAACAAAACTACTCAGCTGACGAAACCGAAAGCCTCGATTAAAGGATTAAATAAAGATGAGCTGGAAGACAGACTCTTTCCTCACCAGAGGTTGCTTAGGAACAGAACTCATTCCAAAACATCTTCACATGTTTCAACAGGCCATGATTCTGTTGAGCCCAACAAGGCAGTAAATGTTGAAGAAAACCCCTCAGCTCCTGTTGAGGAGAATGCGATAGCTCTTGAGTTCTTGGCCTCACTTGACAAGGAAAAAGTCACATCTATGAGTGACCAAAATGCACTAGAAAATCTGGAAGTGCAGGAAATGGATTCAGAGGAACCGTCGAAGGAAAATGATGCTTCAAAAGGCGGCAATCTGACTTCCAACTTAACTGAAATCCTCAGAGCAAAGGAAGCCCTTGAGGAAATTGATGATGAAGACAATATGGAGATGGAGCTGGAAGAGATAGATGATCGATGCATGCATCAACTCAATAACATTGGGTCCAAAACTTCTACAGGAGGATGGTTTGTATCAGAGGGCGAGGCAGTTATACTTGCTCATGATGATGGCTCATGTTCTTATTATGATGTCGCTAACTCTGAGGTACTACGCGTTTATGTTTTCAACAAATTATCTTCATTTATGGAACACCTGTCCTGCTTGACAAGTATGTAGTACCACCATTGATTCTAATATCTTGAACTATGCTTGTGTGGTAACATTGATTTTAATATCTCATATTCACCACAACATACACATTTCTTAAGTTTCTAGAAGATGTCTAGGATAGCTTTTTCTTGATTTAGATTGATGTGTTTTTCATCTTATACTTGCAGAAGTACTTAGTAACTAAAGCTTTATTTTGTGATATATATTGTATGCAGAGTTTATGGTTAATGATTGTAATTCTCTACAAATCTGAGTGGTTTTCTATGAAGTGACTGGAGTTTGTACACTGTATATGCATTGTTATCTTTGATTTTCACATTAACGACGGGAATTTTTTTTTTTCAGGTGAAAGCTTTGTACAGTCCTCCAGATGGTATCTCACCAAACACTTGGAGAGATTGCTGGGTAGTTCGTGCACCGGGGGCAGATGGCTGCTCAGGCAGATATGTCATAGCTGCTTCTGCTGGGAATACCTTAGAGTCTGGCTTTTGTTCATGGGATTTCTACACGAAAGACATTAAAGCATTTCACATCGAGGATGGATCTTCAAGAGTTTCAAGAACAGCTCTTGCTCCCCTATCCAATAACAGATCACATGGTAGGAACACTCCGGCTTGTGCAGTTGTACCAGAAACTCAACAATGGTGGTACAGACCATGTGGTCCTCTTATAGCCTCAACTGCTAGTTTCCAAAGCGTAGTTAAGGTTTTTGACATACGAGATGGGGACCAAATCATGAGATGGGGGCTGCAGAATCCTGTGTCAGGTTTAGATTATTCGAGTCCTTTACAATGGAGGAATCGAGGAAAACTTGTTATAGCAGAAACTGCAGCAATTTCTGTTTGGGATGTCAATTCCCTTCACCCTGAAGCACAGCACACCATTTCCTATTCAGGGCAAAAAATCTCAGCTATTCATATCAACAACACAGATGCTGAAGTTGGAGGTGGTGTTCGTCAAAGGTAAAAATAATTAGTTTACCATTTTAGATTTTTCCTATCTCCTTGCTTTGGCCTCATAAATTGATCATAATGTGGATACTTTAGTTTCTCATTCATTTACTTATTTGGCTGTCTTCACTTGAAATGCAGAGTAAGTTCCTTGGATGCTGAAGGCAACGATGGAGTTTTCTGCACTAGTGATTCAATCAACATTTTGGATTTTCGCAACCCATCTGGCATTGGTGCTAAAATCCCCAAAGTCGGTGTTAATGCTCAATGTGTATCATCTCGAGGAGATTCAGTATTTCTAGGATGTACCAATCAGAAATCAACTGTTAAGAAACACATGGCTTCTTCATCTCAAGTTCAGCAATTCTCCATAAGGAAACAGCGTCTCGTGAGCACATACAGTCTGCCAGACTCTAACTCTCACCCGCAACACTCTGCAATAACTCAAGTATGGGGAAATTCAAATTTTGTCATGGCTACTTCTGGTATGGGACTTTTCGTGTTTGATACTGCAAAAGAGGAGACATTGCAACAGCCTTTAACAAGTGACTATGGAAGCCTTCAAACTGTAAGAGAGAATATCGGACCAAACGATATGTATTGCCCTTCATTCGATTACTCAGGTTGTCGTGTGCTCCTCATCTCGAGAGATCGCCCGGCTTTATGGAGATACCTCTTATAGGTAAAAGCAATAAACTTTTGAATAAAGTGTTGAATACAACTTGTGTCAGATGTTTATAGTTGAATTTTGTTTTTCAGGTAATTTTTCAGATGAGTAAATCAAAGCTAAGATGGTGTGTTCCCACGATCAGTTGATTCTTCAAAACTGAGCCTATTTAGGCAAGTGTTAGCACAGCTGGTGCTGCTTTTCTTGTGTTGTGTTTTTACTTTTGATCTCTGTTACTAACTATGATGGTTTTCTGAATTTTCCTTTCATGGGGTTTGGTTTATTTGACTTCAGTCTGTACATACATCTGGTGTTTTTATCAATTTCAGAGGTTTCTTCCCTAATTTCTCTATATAAAAAATAGCTAAATCATCCCTATTTACGATATCAGTTTTTCAACTTGTGAACTCGTGTATAACAAAATGAACCATGATGAGATCTTTACCTGTAATGTTTAGGCACTGCAACTTCTTCAGACCATACCCATATTAATATTATAAGACTTTACATTCTATGCCTAGTGTCTAGTCATCACCAAACGAATATATTCCTAATTTATTTCTCTCTCCGTTCATTATTAGTCTTCTTCTTCAATCTTCTATTGAATCTTGTGGTGGTCATGTCCGATCTTGCGAAAGACGCATGGCGGAAGTATCTGATTCAGCTTCAAGCTTACCCTTTACGAACCAAGGTTTTACTATTCTAGATAATAACACTCAATTGATCTCAAATCTTCAGATGATCATGTTGTGTAATGAAACTTTCAGGCAATCACTGCTGGGGTTTTGGCTGGGTGCAGTGATGCTATAGCTCAGAAGATCTCTGGAGTTAAACAGATTCAGTTCCGGAGATTGTTTCTCCTTATGGTTCATTTTTGCTTTATCTTCGTTTTTTATGTATGTATGTTTGTTGTGTCTGATAAATGTGATTTTTGTGATGATCTCTTCTGTGTAGTTGTACGGGTTAGCTTATGGAGGACCATTTGGTCACTTCTTTCACAAATTGATGGATGCCATTTTCAAAGGGAAGAAGGGTAATTCAACTGTCGCCAAAAAGGTTTTGCCTTCCGAACCATAACAATCATCTTCTTGAATACTTTTTTTTGATTGGTTTTAGAAGAAGTCAAATACTTGTTCTCTCAATTTTGTTTGAATGGGATATGTATAACTTGTTTCAGTTATATTTGAATTTGCTTAGATCAGATTGGATATTTGAAGTTATACAGATACTAGTTCGAGATATTGTTGGAGCATGATCTCTCTTTCTGTTTCTGATGATCAATATTATATCTGTAAAGATCTCTTATAGTTTATGAATCTTGAGGAACCAATATTATGAACTAACCAAAACTGTGTTGAAGCAGGTTTTGTTGGAACAACTTACATCCTCTCCGTGGAACAATTTTTTTTTCATGGCTTACTATGGTTTAGTAGTTGAAGGTAAGGATCATTTGAAACTGATATTTTTTGGTTTTCTCTTTTAGTGATTTATGATTTAGAGTTAAGATCCTATGTCCTGCAATGTGTTCCAGGGAGGCCATGGAAGCTAGTCAAGCAAAAAGTTGGGAAAGATTTCCCTACAATCCAATTAACAGCATGGAAGGTATAAGAGTAAACATATAAACACACTTAATTTTAGAAGGCTTTTGACAAGAGTTCAATTTGGATAGTTCTGATTTCTGAAACTTTGTTGTATATGAACAGTTCTGGCCAGTTGTGGGATGGGTTAATTATCAGTATGTGCCTTTGCAATTTCGTGTCTTGTTCAGCAGCTTCGTTGCCTCTTGCTGGTAAAAGCTTTAACCTTTCTTTCTCATATCGATATTCAAAAGGTTTTTGGTAACATCTTCTTCTTCTCTTGATACATTTCAGGAGCATTTTTCTGAACCTTAAAGCCCGATCTCCGGCGATCAAGAACGCCTAGAGAACTCTATGTGGAAGAATCAAGAATGAATCTCAATTTTTCTTTAAATGTACAAAAACTCCAAGAATTGAATCTCAAGTTAAAACTTAGAGATGCAGTGATTGTTGAATTCATCAAGGTCACTGTCTGTGTTGTTTAGGTCCATCATACCAATAATAATTCAAATTCAATGCAATTTTTTAAAAAATTTCACTCTTAACTTTCATCCTCAAATAGCACTCAAAACTATATATACATGGTGCATGGGAAGCGATACCGTATAATAAAGACTTGGCATGTATTAACTGTATACCGTGAGTTCATGTATACAATAGTTTGTTTCATAAGATGTATGAAAAAAATGTTTTAAATGAATAAACTTACTAGTACAAATTAATCATTTTCTCTAAATTTATTACTTTGTACTTGATTTAACAACTAAACTCCCACCGATATAATTAAAGAAGAAGTAGGTAGGAACTATCGAAAACAAACTATCGATGGATCACTGATCACATTACCAAAAAAAAAACTATCGATGGATCAAGTTGCTTTAACCTTACAGTCTTCACTTGCTCATATTTTGAAGTAGTTACATAAATGCTTTTACCACACTTTAGTAGATTTGAGAAAACACACTACCGATTTTATTCATTTCTCTTTTAACATTTTTTGTTTTTTAATATACAAAGAAGTAGCTATTAGATATGCGTTATAGACCCCCTAAGTTTCTTATTTTATCAGATTGTGCTTAAACGTCTACATAGATTCAAACACCAAACTAACAAGTAACAACTATCAATAGAACATTAAAAGACGAACTTTAGAACAGAAGAGCATAAGAAAAATGGTTGTGAGAAATTTATTCTTCTGTACCAAAATGGAAACTTAAATTGCGTATGGAGTTGTAGTCTTATAGACTAGAAAACGCGTCGATGGATGGAGACAAGCATGGTAAGAGTAAAGATGTGATGGGAATATATGAAAACGTAAAATTATTTACGAATTGAAGTGAAACAATCAGTCAGTTAGTAGTTGAAACAATATTTTATTTAGATATCTTTGTTGGAGAAAGTGGTCGTGTAGTTGGTTTGGCTACTCGCTATATAAACGGAGCTGGTCTCTCTTGGCTTATGCAAATACAAACATAATACAAAACATCACACGATATGGGGCGTCTCGTGAATGGAGCTAGTCTTTTGGCTTTGTTATGGTTCAATGTTTTTGTGGTGAAGTATGTTGCTGCGAGAGGTGTGACCTTCAACAAAGATGAAGAGGAGAAGACCTTTGTAGGAGGCGGAAAGAGCTTTGGAGGTGGTTTTGGTGGTTGGCACGGTGCGGGATTTGGCAAAGGAGGTGGCATTGGTAAAGGTGGAGGCCTTTTTGGCCACGGAATAGGCAAAGTCGGTGGTTTTGGAGGTGGCATTGGAAAAGGCGGAATAGGCAAAGGCGGTGGTTTTGGAGGTGGCATTGGTAAAGTTGGCGGCATCGGGAAAGGCGTTGGAATTGGTAAAGGATGGGGATTTGGCGGTGGCTGGATTGGACACCATCACTGAGCTAAATGAGAAGAAAGATGTAGTTGCAGTGCATGAATGTTTCTGACGTGAAACAAGATGGTTAAACCGACTTCTTAATGAAATAAATTAAGTATTTGTAACTTAGTATTTCGACTCCATGATAAGCTTTGCACTTTTGTGTTTCCACTAGTTTCTATAATTGCGATAATTTGGTATCTAATATCCACCACTACGGATCAAAACCCCACACCCACAATATCAAAAGATATATTAACAATGTGGCTGCCTTAGTATCTATGTTTGTTTCATTCCCGTGAACCTAAGTAGCCTAACAACTTGACTCTTCATTCTTCAAGCAATTTACCTCAACTCCAAGTAGGAAACCGACCTCAGATTCAACCCCGATGACTCGTTGCTCCACCTAAGAACTCAAGCACACCTCGATGAGTCCTGTAACACACGATGCAAAACGATTATGCCCCTTTTCTCAAAGCCACACTATTTTCTACACCTTCATCTCGATGCTACCACTAACTGAACCAACTACCTCTACTTTCTACTCAAGACCATACATTCAGCAATTTGACTCTCACCTCCATCGACTTCTGCTCACCATATCTGCTTTCTTAACCAAGTACCCTGAAGCATTATTCCCTGCTTATGTTATATCCATCAGGCCAAAACCAAAAAGAATACTAGGACGACAAACATAATATGAAAAACAGCAAAGCCTGTAGTTATAATAAACTCTGCAAAAACTCAAAAGTACACTCAACCGAAAAATAACTTAATAATAGAAGTGACTTATTGTAATAGATAGCACATGCTTATAAAGAGATTCAAGCAGTCCAACCCGTTATGAAGTTGAGGAGCCTTTGATTTGATCTAAGGATCCAAAAACCAGGGTAGTGATAATCCCCTAGTTACTACTAGCCTTGTCGACCCTGACCATCATTGTACCCACCACCATAACCTTGTGACGGGTCAGATCGCCAAGATCCATCACCATAACCGCCTCCCATGTAGCCACCACTACCAGGGTTGTTTGAAGCGCCACCACTAGGACGCCCACCAACTGCACCATATGAAGCTTGATTCCCATAACCAGAATCATTTCCACTGTACCCTCCATATCCGTAGCCTTGGTTACTAAAGCCAGATGGTGACTGCGCAGGAGGAGCTGCACCAGGAACTCCATATCCACTATGAGCAGCACCACTCCCATAACCTGGGTTCCCATAACCACTAGGAGCTGGATTGTCCCATGAGTTTCTCTGGGCAACTCCAGTACTACTTCCATAACCGGCACCTGGGATGCTGGTCGCTCCATATGCAGCAGCAGCACCTGCACCATAACCTCCAGCAGAACCAGTGTATCCAAAGCCACCATACCCGGTACCATTACTACCATTTCCATACCCAGCACCATAACCAGAAGACCCATAAGATGGTAAACCATTTCCAACATTTTGGTGCTGCATAAACCTATTGGAATCCATACGTCCATCATAATTGCTTTCATTGCCACCATAACCCTGGTAACCGCCAGAGCCACCACCACCCATTGATCGTCCAGCACCTCCAGGATTGGCATCTTTAGGAAGAGCACGCTTTACTTCAACTTGCTTACCGCTCAAATCATGGAAAGTCTTGTGCAACACACGGTCTACAGCATCTTCAGAGTCGAAGGAAATAAATCCAAACCCACGAGGTCGGTTAGTAGCCTGGTCATACATGATGGCAACATCAGTCACAGGGCCATAAACTTCAAAGTACTGGCGAAACTCTTCATCTGTCAAAGTAGGTGGCAAGCCTCCAACAAAGATCTTCTTGGTTTTATTGTAAGCATCACCTCCAGAACTTCTAGATGGATTAAGGTTCCCAGATCTTCCAGAGACTTGTTGCTCCTCTCTTGACATGGCTTTCTTCACATCAACCTAAACACCAACCAAATCCAATTAATAAACCTCCAAGAATCATACTTGACCCAAATCAAGAACATAGCACAACCTGTAGACCAAGCCAAACTTTCTTTTCTAATACTCTACTCAATCACTTCATAGAGAGTATGATGCAAACCACAAAACAACTATCAATTTCCCTAAAATGCCTAAATCAACGCAGCTAAACGCAAAAGGGCAAAACTTTGAAACAAAAAAACCAACACAATTAGAGAAACGGAGCTATAAGAGAAGAATAAATTAACCTCTCTAGTATCAATGTTGTGTTTGTCTTGAAGAACCCTATCGAGAAGAGAAGGATCCGAAAAGATAACAAAGCCAAAACCCCTAGGTCGGCCAGTAAGCTTATCTCTCATCACAATGGCCTGAGAAACCTCTCCATAGTTGCTGAAATGTTCTCTGAGCTTGTCTTCATCAGTTTCCCATGAGATACCACCGACAAAAAGCTTTCCTTGATCCGAATCCATGACTAACTTATACCACTCTCTTACTTCTGACCCACGAATCACAAATCACACCCTCAATCTACAAAAACCCACAGCAGAAACCTCCAGAAATCACAAAAAGACTTTAGCTTTTTTGAGAAGAGAGAGAGAGAGAGCAATGGCTGTGGCCGATTTGAGAAGAAGACAGCAAACGAATATTTCTATTGGTTTGGTATTGATATTCGCGAAGGGACGAATCTGTCAGCAGATAAATAAATGAACGGTTCAGATCTTTTACAATCTACGAACGGTTCAGATCTGTTTCTCGTCTTCTTTTTAATTATGGGGCTTTAGTCAGGCCCAATGGAAGTAGACCTAATGGGCCATAAAGACTTACTATAAAATTCGCTCGTGTGTGTGTTCTATTCCACACGTGCCACTACTACATCTTTAAGAGGACGACAAAAAAATCTTTCGTGCTGTGATGAAATCATCTCTCTGTGGCCAGAGTCCAGAGATATGCACTTTGTTGTCTAAAAATTCCCAAAGTCACACCTTACTTAGGCCATCTTTATAGGGACATCTTTATGGGTGTTCTTGAGCTTATATTTATTCAAAATAATTCGAAATTGGGCTTAGATCATAAAACATGTTCTTATTTCGGAACTGTTGTTAGGTGTGTTCTTCTGTGACGTGTCGCAATGGTATTGGAAAGAAATATTTGGGGGTCGAAAGTTTTATTTGGTTTCTTCTTCCAGTGAGTCTTGTTGTTTTGGTCGGTCGAGAGATTTCTCTCGTTTCATCTTCTTCCATCGGCGACGACGATTTGCTCAGAAACAAAACAGTTTCTCATCGGAGAAGAATCTCGTTTACGATTCTCCTTCTCCTAATCTTGTTTAGTACAAGGGTCTCTGGTTCGATTGATGAATCTGGAAGAAGAGTGATTGAAGCGAGAACTGGGCAAGACTTGATTTGGGTTGTTCAGCTTTCCGATCTTCATTTCAGTGTTCATCATCCCGAAAGAGCCATTGATTTCAAAAACATCGTTGGTCCTGCTCTGTCTCTTATCAACCCTTCTCTCGTTCTAATCACCGGTGATCTCACATGTTTATATCTCTCTCCTTATATGTTCAAATTTGTGGATCATAGGTTCTTAGGTTTTACTTATACTTCTTATATGCAAGTCTGAAGCTTTATTGATTTGAGTTCAATCTTTCCCCCAAAAATTATAACTTATTGATTTGAGTTCGATCTTTCCCCCAAAAATTATAACTTTAACTTTGGGAACCATTGTGGTTAGATGGTTTTGTTTCGTGAAGATTGCTGGTTGATTCTTTTTCTTAATTTGGTTAATCAGATAGGAAAAGCAAAGACATGTTAACAATGAAGCTAAATGAAGATGAGTGGTTAGAATACGAGAGTGTGATGAAAGATGTTGTGAAAGAAGTGGGTTGAATAAGAGCATATTCTATGTAGAGAAGAGAAATGTTGCATCCGCGGATTCTATCATCCGGTAATGCACCTTACCTTACTATGCTTCCTTGCAAATATTTTCTATATACATATCATCCAAATTCAAACTGATCTTCTTTATGTAAATGGTAAACCAGAGGAGCAATAGAAAACAATGAGAAACTACGAGCGCAGTTTTCTTCTGCGGTCACAACCACATTAAGCAATGTGGATTCTGCAAACAGCGATATCATCTCATCCATTGACCGTAAGTAATCTAATTCAGTTTTCCTCATTCATGTATAAATCAATCAATCAATGCTCTTATATATTTGACTCTAATCATTTTAAATTTGCAGAATCTTTACAACTCGATAAAGACGTATCAGTGGATGTTAATTCCACAATCGCTCCTTGTTCTGAAAACTTGAAAGAACTAAGAAGCCACCATGATGGCAACGTAGTAGACATCAAAGAAAAGACAGGAAAATGTTTTGGTCACGAGTACAAGGTAACACGATCTGTTCAATTTTATTTTAATCATGATAACATGATTGAATTGGACAAAATTGTTTATTTATCAAAATTGTAAATAAATAGGTGGATGAAGCAACAAGCTCAACGCCAAGGAAGAGAGAGTACAACATTCCAACGGTAGGATCAATAGAAGAACTGAAAACGCCTTCATTGGGTGCTGAAAGTACTTCCAACTGGTGGTATCAGTTTACCGACCTTTCCGTTGGATTCACGTTTTATGTCAACATCCTTTGCACGTCACAAATATGAATGATAGTAGCATGATCATAGTTTTCATGATCATAGTTTTCAAGAAGCAGTTCATTCTCAACAGTGTTTTATTGTTTCATACAAATATTATATTAATAAATCATATGATCTTACACTAGTTCTCCCTATAATTAACTTTTGAGCAAAAGATCTTAAAGACTGATTTTAGATTATTTTCCTAATTTATATAATCTAAGAACACTAAAAAAAATATCCCTATAAAGATGCCCTTACAGCTTTATTTTAGAACTTGTAATAATTAACCCTCATATAAGTATATGTTTATTTAATCTCTTAAACCAACCTCGTATTTATATATTTTTAAATATATAATAGTCTACCTATAACGACAATACTCCCACGTTCTCTACTAAAAAAACTCACCCTGGGCGTTCGGCCAATAACCGGACAAACCGAACCGGACAACCCGAAAATGTCGGTTATCGGGACGAACCGAAGAGAGAAAGCAGAACCGGTCGGCAAAATTTAATTTGATAATCGGATTTCGGTTCGGTTCGGTTCGGTAATCGGACCGATCGGTTAATGAAAATCCGCATAAATATATAAGCCTAACCGTATGTATTAACCCTAATTTTCTCACTTCTTTCTTTCTTCAACGCCGCAGTCCGCAAGATGCGATTCTGAAAGCGAGAGAGAAGAAGTTCATCACTTCATACGGTCCTCCGATCTAATCTCGTTTATTCTCCTTCATCAACATCTTCTTCTGCTTCTTCTCTTCTAGAGAGTTCTACGGATACATCTGCGAACAGCCAAGAAATTCGTAAAGGTCAGTTCTTTTGTACTTCTTTGTTTTCAATTTCTTTGTGTTCTTAAGTTGTTTTTGGTTATCAATTTGGCTATTTCGATTCGTTAGCAACATTTCATAAAGAAATTGTAACCCAAACCCTAAATTTTTTGAATGTTTGGGTTCCAATTTCTTTCTAAAATTTAGGTTTATCTTCTTAGTCAATTAGTTTATCTCTGATTTGATAGTAAGCTATTAGCATATTCAAAATTGAAACCCGAAACCCTAAATTTTTTTATTCAAAAAATTTAGGGTTTCGGTTTCAATTTTATTTCGAAATTTAGGGCTTATCTTCTTTCATTGTTCTTTAGCTAACAATTAGTCTATCCCCGTTTCGTTACCATCTGATTAGCTTATTTAGGGTTTATTTTATTTACTTTGTTTATGATCTTGTTTCATTATTTGCAACTTGTATTGTTGATTGTTATTATGAGCTAATGAGAGCTGTAAAATCATTTGTAGATGGCTGATGAAAATGACAAGGAGCCTACAGTTCAACCCAGACAAGAAGATGCAACTGCGGATGTTGCACCGAATGTATCTGGTAAGAAGCGTCCAAGACCTCCATCTGGTACTGATAAGCCACCGAAACCAAAAAAGAAGTATGCAAAAAGAGCATCGGTTTGGGAACATTTTCTGCAAAGGGAAGGAGAGTTAGATAAGAGCTACTGTAAGTATTGTGCAGCAGAGATAGGCTGTGATAGTAAGGCAGTAGGTACTAGCCCGATGATAGCTCACATTAATAGATGCAAGCAGTACAAGGATTGGGTAGAGAAAGACAAGCAGAAAGACAAGGATTGGTTATAACGGGTGATAACAATGGGAATCTTAAGGTCATTAAGTATGACCTGATGGTGTTTAGAAGATCTGTAAATGAGATGGTAGTAGTGAATGAGTTGCCACTCTCCTTTGTAGAGTCAGAGGGATGGAAGCGGTTCTGCTTCAATGTCTTGCCAATGTACAGTACATTCTCTAGGAGGACTAGTACTAAAGACATTATGGCGATGTATCTGCAAGAGAAGGCAGCTCTGAAGAACTTGTTTAGTTTAGAGAAACAGAGGGTGTCTCTCACTACGGATATATGGACGTGTCCTACCACATCATACAGCTACATGGTGATCACAGCTCACTGGATTAATAGTGAATGGGAATTGCAGAAGAGAATTCTGAGCTTTAAGGTCATCACGGATCACAAAGGAGACACCATTGCAGGGCAGTTGCTGGATTGCTTAGATGATTGGGGAATTGGGAAAGTCTTCACGGTGACAGTCGATAATGCGAAGAACAATGACAAGGCTTTGGATGCTTTTAAGGTTCAGTTAAGGCTGAGAGGAGAGGAAGCATTAGTTAGAGATGGTGATTACCTACATATGCGTTGCTGTGCACATATCCTCAATCTGATTGTCGGAGATGGTTTGAAGAAGGTAAATCATCATGTTGTTGCTGTTAGGAATGCAGTGAAGTATGTTCGGTCATCATTCACTAGGTTGAAGTCTTTCGCATTGAGGTGTGACACAGGGAAAATGTGTAGAGGGAGTTTGCCACTGGATGTTTGCACACGCTGGAACTCAACGTATCTGATGTTGAGTTCTGCTTTGAAGTTGAGGAAGGCTTTTGAGAAGATGGAAGCTGAGGACAAGTTGTACTGTGATTATTTTGAGGAAGAGGATGAGAAAACAAAGGCTAAATGAGTTGGACCGCCGACTAGTTCTACTTGGGAGGAAATTGCAAGGTTGGTCAAGTTTCTGAAGATCTTTTATAAGTGCACCTTGATATTCTCTGCCTCCAATTCAGTTAGTTCCACTGTCTGTTACAATGAGATTGTCGACATTGAGAGGAATCTGATGACTAAGTGTACCAGTCCTGATGAGGACATCAGAAAGCAAGCACATGTTATGAGGGATAAGTTTGACAAGTATTAGGATGGATTGAAAAACATGAATCCGTTGGTGATTGTGGCCAGTGTCTTTGACCCTCGAAACAAGATGAAGTTTGCTTCTCTCTGCTTTGACCAGCTGTATGGTAAGGATACAATCGAGTCTAGACACCTCAATGCGAAAGTTTCAGATGTTATGAAGAACTTGTATGAGCATTACAGTTACAAGGTGAGCACACCAGAAGCCATCGAAGACACCCCAGGTTCTCAGCCAGAGTCTGCCGTCTTCGAGTTATCAGATGATGAAGATTGTGAGGGGATACTTTCAATATTCGACAAGGTGGTTGGGTTGAAGACTTCTGCAGAACACTACAATGAGTTACAACAGTATCTAGCAGAGAAACCTGAGCTGCGAGTAGATAATAAGTATGTCTTATGATGTTCTCAGTTGGTGGAGACGTAATAGCCCAAAGTATCCAGTCTTGTCAGAAATGACTAGAGATGTTCTAGCAATTCAAGCCTCATCGGTTGCTTCAGAATCAGCTTTTAGTACAAGTGGAAGGGCCTTGGATCCTTACAGAAGCTCTCTAACTCCTTACATGGTTGAGGTATTGTTGTGCACCCAACAATGGTTAAAGAGCTCGTATAAAGGAGAAGCAGCCGTAGCAAACTTGGCCCAGATGTTGGAGGAAGTTGAATTCTTTGAGTCTCTTGGTAAGTTTAACTTCTCTCGGTTTAGTTATCCTTTCAAATCTTTTGATATCTATAAGTTGTATTAATTTCTTGCATCTGTTTCATTTTATAGATTCTCGGAATCCAACGGAAGCTATTCCATGATTCTTTATAGTATGACAGGTATGATTGTGGTTCTTTCTAAGTGTTCATATAAGTTTTGTTTTTGTTGTTCATTAACATTGTTTTTGTTATGTTTTTCACAGGTACGATGCTGCGTATTTTGTCTTTTTTGATGCGGAATGCAGCGTTAACAATTGATGGTAGTACTGACTTTGAAGCTGCTCTTTTGACTACTTTTTGATGCGAAGTAGCATGCTTTTGTTGATGGATTGGTTTTTTGGTGTAATGCTAGCTTAAACTAGATAAAATGCTAGCTTAGCAGCTTCTCTAATGGTCTGTAATGGTATGTAATAGTCTGTACTAGTAGCTTAAAGTCTTTAAACTCATTAACACAACTTTAAGCTACTAGTACATGAGCTTAGCATGTTGTATTTTGGTGTTTACTTCAGAAAATTTCTAATTGGGGTAAATAACCCGAATTAGAAATTGTTTTCAGATGCAAAATTAAATCAGGTAACCGATCCGATTAACCCGAGTACCGACCGAACCGAACCGTATTTCAATTTAACATCAATTCGGTGAAATTTTAAAAAACCCGAACTAGAAAAAAACCGAACAACCCGACCCGAACAACCCGTTTCCGCCGAACGCCCAGGGCGAAAAAGACCTTAAATTTACAGTTGCGACAAAAAAAAAAAAATTGAAACTGTAAAAAGAGACTTGGAATTGTCGCTTGGTCAATGTCAGCTTTCACTGAATGTTTTTTTTTTAAACTTTGGAATAGTAATAATGATTAATGATTACATTGGCAATAATTAATTAAAAATTCCATAATTACAATTGCAAAGGTTAATCCAAAGCGAGAAAATATAAAATGTTAAGTCGTTAAAATGTAAAAAGCGGCAAAAATGTGGGGCTAATTTATAAAGTTTTTTGTTTATAAAATTTGTTTTTTGAAAAATCAAAATAAAAAAACAGTTCAACAAACGAAAAAGCCGTTTTGTGTATTTGATTCTTTATTTTATTGTTCTGTGTGCTTTCTTCGTCCCTTCGATCTCCCTCTCTCACTACTGGCGCTTCTCTGGAACAGCTCGATCTTTTGATTTAGGGTTCTTTTTTTAAAGTAACATTTCTTNTTTTTTTTTTTTTTTTTTTTTTTTTTTTTTTTTTTTTGTATTTCACTTTGACTAATCGTGGGGAAGAAGAATGAGAAGAAGAAGAAGGTAGTGATTTTTTTGTCTTTTTCCGATGGAGCAGCTTGTTAACTTCATCATTCGACCTCCAAGGTAATAGAAGCTCTTTTAGCTTCTTTGGTTTTGATTTTTATTATTCTATTTCAGCTTCTTTTTATTACTAGGTTGTAGTTTAGAGTTAAGAGTTTTAGATTTGAATTTTGAAGTTTTGTTCTTGGTCTCTTGTTGATTTTGGATTCTTTTTTTTAAATTACTTGATTTTAGGGTTGCATTTCTCAAGAAAAACCCTGTTCTTCTTTTCAAATCCATTATAAGATTTTTGATTTTGGTTAATACATATTTGTTCCATATGCATTTGAATATAACATGTGTGTGGTGATGCAGAGCTGAATACAATCCGGAACATGATCTCTTGGAACAGGAGTTCATGCTTAAAGGGAGATGGTACCAGAGGAAAGATTTAGAGGTAAAGCTTTTCTTTTTACATTTTTTTTTTTATAGTTTACTAGAGCTAAATACAATCTGTGGACTTGTAAAGGAGTTTTGCTAAAAAATGGAGGTTCAACCTTCTTCTCACTTTAATATCTGTTTTGAACCTATGTATGATGGATACTAAAATAAAAATCTGATCAGATTTTTGGCTGTTATTGTGAACTCCTGATTAGAATAAATCTGAGGAAACATGTTTGTTATTTTCAGTGTCACAGTAATTTCATCAGTTGTTCACTATTGATCGGACAAGTTTTCTTATTTTACAGCCACTGGTTTGGAGTAGCTCTTGTCATTTCTAGTACTTTAACCAGTTACATTAGCTTTGTCTATTTTTTTCTCTCTGCTTTAGAGGTTTAGTTGTATTTTCTTCCACTAATATTATAGGACGTTATGTGTCTATCTTGATAGGTTAAAAACAGCAGGGGAGATGTCCTTAAGTGTAGTCATTACATGCCAGTCGAGCGTCCTGAAGATAGGCCTCTACCTTGTGTAATATACTGCCATGGAAACAGGTAATTGTGGATTTTAACTAATAGTAGTGTGACTCTGAGCTGTACCGGTGAAATAAGCTGAATAACTCATCCTTTATTGGATGCAATAGCGGTTAGGATACTATGCTTTGAAATGAAAAAAACTGATATGGTTGCTAACACTCGTATAGGGGCTTCCAGTTGTCATAAGTGGTCCTATTGATTATCTCACTGTCGTATCCAAATCCTGTTGTCCAGTGATCACCAACTAACCTTCCATACTCCCTTTTAGCTCACTATTCATTGTTTATTCAGTGGATGTAGAGCTGATGCCAGTGAAGCTGCAATCGTATTACTTCCTTCAAACATCACAATTTTCACGCTTGACTTTTCGGGGTCTGGTCTCTCTGGCGGGGAGTATGTCACATTGGGTTGGAACGAAGTATGTCCTCCTTTGATCTTTTCTTAAAATATTTATCTTCTCTTCCGCAAAGATTAAAGCCTAAACTTGTTGCTCTTTGGAGTAAACAAGCTGTCCAAAGTCGATATTGCTTCTTAATTGATATTTTTTAGGTTATATAACTCGATTTTCTCTAAACTATATACATTAAACCAATACACCTATGCTACTTCATTTGTTCTATAGAGGTACCTCATTGTTATCTTTCTGAAGAAAGATTTCCATATGATCTAGAGGTTTTAGTGCTGTATTTCCTGGTAAACTTAGGTGCCTTAGATTAGGTCTCAATTATTCATAGTCACTGGGTTCATTAGTGGAAAGATCATGTAGGATTGTAATGTCCTTGATTACGTTGCCTATAATTTTTCCATCCCCTCAGTCACAGGCTTCATTAGTCATTATCCTGAATGTTAAGAGCGGTTCCTTGTATTATTATTGTTGAACGTATCTTGGGTGCTTGCAGAAAGATGATCTGAAAGCTGTGGTTGAGTATTTGCGCACGGATGGAAATGTCTCCTTGATTGGCTTATGGGGTCGTTCAATGGGTGCTGTCACAAGGTTCCTTTAAGTCTTTCAAATGTTAAATTACTTACTATGAGCGTTTTCATTCCCAGTCTTACATGAAACTGTATGGAACTCTTTACTGTAGAAGTTAAGCAATTGAGGATTTATTTATCTTGAGAACCCTTTTATCTTTACTAGTGGAGAGAAGAATAGTTGCTGAGAACCAACTGATATACTCTTTCCTGTGTGTAAAGATCTATATAACATGTTAAACGTCAACCACTGCAACTTAAAATTTTATTGTTACAAACATTCTCCCTGTCTGCTGGATTATGAAGTCATTGTGTTATATTACACTTGTCTTCCAGCTTGATGTATGGAGCCGAGGATCCATCTATCGCAGCTATGGTTCTAGACAGCCCATTCTCTGATTTGGTTGATTTGATGATGGAACTTGTAGATACATATAAGTTCCGGTTACCAAAGTTTACTGTAAGTAAAAGTAAATTTGTAGTGTCTGTTTCTTGTGGGAGTTGTTCTGCCCACGACAATGCCACAGTGTCTTTATTATACGGCTTTAATCTCTTTCAATATCTTATTCAGATAAAATTTGCAATACAATATATGCGGAGAGCTGTTCAGAAGAAAGCCAAGTTTGACATAACGGATCTCAACACCATAAAGGTCTTTTCCTCTTAGTTTTTACTTTTTTTTTTCCAGTTGGTTACTTGGATGATTAAGTAATCTATTCAATAGCATGCATCATTATCATTTGTTTGGTAGTCAGTTGCGTATTTTCTCACATTGTTTGGCATAAAGTATTTTTATTAATGTGTGGTAAATGTATCAAATTCAATTGTTAGTAGAGATTTTGTTACTAGCTCTGTGTTCTTATGTTATGTGATGTTATGTTTCTCCTTTTTGAAATATTTATCGTTCATGCTGCAGGTCGCAAAATCTTGTTTTGTTCCTGTTTTATTTGGACATGCCATGGACGATGACTTTATTCACCCTCATCACTCAGAGCGTATACATGAAGCATATATAGTAAGTTTCCCATCCTATGGAGACTTCATATTATACTGTTCTTCCTCTAGCGCCTCAGAAGTTCTTGATTAACCCTTGACCATGCAGCCTTTAAACATCTGAATGTTGATTATGCTAGGGAGACAAAAATATCATCAAGTTCGAGGGAGACCACAATTCACCACGGCCACAATTCTACTTTGATTCAATAAACATTTTTTTTCATAACGTTCTTCGACCTCCAGAGGTGGTTGTGCCCTCATTTTTTGACCCGGTGGATAATTACTTTGCCAAGGTAACAAATCTCATTTTTTATTTTAGGTGTTCATGCCTCTTTAGCAAGAAATATCAATGATGTTAACTGTTTTATGTTCAGGGCAGTTGGAGCACCATGCAAGAACTAAGTTCTCCACAATCCTCAGCACAAAAAAGTAAGTCATCCGGGTTTTTCTCAATATTTATTCCAGGTTTCATTGTGTCCTTACGCAACATCTTACCTAATTGATATCAGGTCTAGCTGCAGGCAGCACCTCTGATGCTATAAATGAAGTCCGCTTGAAAAGACCTATGAGTCGCACAGAGGTTGGTACTTTGTGACTACGTTCTGCAACGTTTTAATACTAGTGGCCAAAACAGCTTTCCTACTACATTTGTGAAGTATTTTTCCCTTATGCTGAATCCCTAGAAACATGATGGTTTTTTTGTTACTTCTCTCAGGTTCCTTCCAGCGACCCATCTAATCAATCATCATCAGAAACCAAGGTATAAGATCAGTTTCTCTATCTTTTTGTATTTACTCTTCTTGTGGGTGTGGGTGGTATATATGATTTATGCTTATTAAATGATGGTTTTATCAACAATAGTAGAGACACCATTAGCAGTGTGACCAACTTCTGTACATGTAAAATATCGTCTGTGGAAGAGAAACAGAAATGAAGAGATGTGTAGAGTGTACCCTGTAGAATATTCCTGAGATATGATTTATTTCAGGAGAAAGAGAATCATGAAGTCTCCAGTAGTTCATCTTCTGATATGATCAGCTTTGATTTGTCGAATGGAGATCCATATCCTCATCTTGCGGTAGCTTTAGATGATGATCAATATGTGGAGTTTCACGTAGATGAGCTTGCAGATTTTCCATCTAATGCAGAGGAAGAAGAGAGGGTGAGAATATTTTTAAAAAAAAGAAGTGGATTTTTCACTATGATCCCTCTTTATGACTATATTATATATTTCTTTATTCACATATCTTAATGGCCTCAGATGTTGATGGAAGCAATGATGAAATCGCTGAAGGATGTGGAGGTTGAAACTCATAAGAACCAAGGACCTGCCATGACCAACACAGAGAACACTGAAGAAAAAGAAGCTACTGCTACTGCAAAACCTGAATTGGCACATTTTGAGACAGATTCTACTTCCGGTTCAACACCTAGTAACCATGATGCACCATCATCTTCTGAAGCCAATGCTCCATGTAGAACATCAGATTCTCTGCCAGGACCTGTAAATGGTTTCGTCCCTGGTGCTTCGCCCAAAATGAGTCAGAACACAAACGACGCCATTGATTTGTCATCACGTACAAAGGCAACAGTGACTGTGGTTGGACGTAGTAGTACATCAGGAAACGTTTTAGATGGGTTGTTACGCCGATGGGATCTTAATTTCTTCAAAAGTAGATAATTCCACTAAGTTGTGTGTTTTGGTTTGTGCAAAATAGAATGGAAAGCTAAAATGTTAAAAGGTTTGTCACAACAAAATATCTTCTGGTGATGGTTTATATGATTTTATTTATATGCTTTGTCCTAGCAAAAATCTCTAAGAAGAGAAGATATCATCTCTTGTTGGCTTTGAATCTGCTCTTGTTCCTTCCATGTCTTTGACCAAAAGGTCTTTAAGACAAAATCGATGACCTTAAACTCAACAACATCATTGCTTCTTCAGTGAGTTCATTGATCGTTGAGCCATGGCGTGTCACCCCAACCGTGCCAGAGAATATATCAAAGTTCTCAAGCTCAGTCGTGGTCTCAAAGACAGTCTCTAATTTATTCTTCATCCCAAGTTTTTGGAAAGTCTTGACCGTCTCAGAATTTGTTTTCATCATCGCAATGGTTAGCTCTACTGCAAACCTCCTTATTCTTGGAGCCTTTGGAACTGGCTGTTCATATTTCTTGAGAATATTGACTAATGCTTCTGCTAGATCTTCCTCGCCCACTTTAGCGTTCTCGAACATCCATCTCAATTCTTCAAGACTCATCAACTTGAGAATATGCGGTGCTAATCCCACCATAACTTCTTGATATTTTCTATCTTCAGTCAGTATAGCCTTAAGAACCTGTATTGACAAGATAACATTAGTAATGATGATGATTCATAAATCTAATTAATTTCTTTTGGATCAAGAACATGAGGACTTACGGTTGCTCCGACAGATCTAATAACTTCCTTCATATGTTCATCAAACTGATCAGGACCTGTATATATGCGAAGAGATACCGTAAGATCCTCGCTGCATTCAACCTAATCAACGGGTTGTTCAACGCCTCAACGAGTCCCTGAAGATTATTTGATCTCAAGATACGTTGGCAATTGCTTTTACTTCCTTGAGCAAGCATCGCTATAGATTCATCAGCAGAGACTCTCACACCAATTTTATCCTCTGAAATCTCATTGTTCAAGAATATGCAGAGAAGTCCCTTCAAAACACCTCCCGTGCCCCCAATTTTCTCGGTTGCACCTTCGTCAAACGCAAGAAAAGTCAAGATTTCTGCCCCAAGCTTCTGCAAATCAGGTTGAGTCTTTCCATGTTGTAAGGTTTCCCTAATGTTGCTCACTGTGAAGACATCTCCAGAGATAATCATCCTCAAGTTCTTTCCCGTTGCACCGGTTGTTCTCACCAGCGTCTTTAACAGCTTCAAAGACCGTTTCACTGCCAAGATCTTATATGACTCAGCGACCGCAACACTTGAATCTTCCAACAACCTCTTCTCAGCGTAAGTGAAGTCAATGATCTTTGGGAGTAACCCTTTTGTTTTGCCAATCTTCCCACAGTTGTCATGATCTCCAGCTAGCCTTTCCAAAATCAGCAGTCCAAGATTGTTTAACGTCCATGAATATGATTGATTGAGATTCTGTTCTCTAGTCTCATCCATGTCTTTACCTGAATCTTGTGTCAGTGTGTGGTCTCTAAAAGAGTAGAGATGGACTCAATCGCTCCCGGGATCCCCGCAACTCTCAGAGAACTCTGCTTCTTACTAGCTAATCTTGAGAGAATCTCTGCAGCTGACCTTCTCACATCTTGTTGATCCTTGTTTCTCCAGTTTAACATCTCCAGTAACCTCTCCACGATCACCAGATTCGTTCCAATCTTCTGCAGAGTATCAACCGAATAGTCTTGGTTGCTCGAGAATCTAGAGAGAATCTCTGCTCCAATATTTTGCTCATCAGGAGACTTGGACACCAAACTCTCCATGGCGAAAATAGCCATACCAATCTTTAACCCGTCGAAGATGTTTCCATGGAGACATCTCGAGTATGCGTCGTAGAAGAATCTTTCCACCAAACCCGTTCCAATGACTCACTTTTTCGAAAATCTTGAAAACGTTGATCATCCATTCCCAGTAAGCTTTCTCGACAAGAAAGATATAGAGTAGAAGAGAGTCAAAGCAGAGTCGAAATTGGTGACATTAGGTTTCAAGTAGTCTTGCTTGATGAGCTTGATGATGGAGATAACAATGCTGCCGCAAGCAGAAGCAATCTGGAGCCAAAAGAAGAGTGTGCTCAAGTTGATACCAGAGATAGTGAGCCTGTTCGTTTCGTCGCCGCAAGTACCTGCGGCTGCGGCAGCCGCATGTATTGTTGTTCGTTTGGTTGCCGCAGGTGCTTGCGGCAAGACGCTGCGGCGAACGCTGATTCTAATTTTAGACGTCGATTAGTTGCGGCGATCAAAAAGGTTGCGTTTGCCGCAATCGCTGCCGCTGCCGCAGCCGCCTGCGACAACGAAACGAACACGCCCAGTGTATTTAGACTGATGCGGCAGTTCAAGCTCATGACTTCTGCTGAAAGTCCAAGCTCCTTCGACAACAAGAATCACAGTAACAAACCAGAAATCTGTTGTTTCTAAGCTTCCAACGAATCCACCAAGAAGGACAACTGTAGCCCACACGAATCCTAAAGATCCCAACCGTGAAGAAATATGTGGTTTTAGCAAGAACATATTCAATAATTAAGAACAGCCACTACAATGTATATGAAGAAGAATACTAGAATGATGAGTTCAAAAACCTTCTCAAGAACAGTAAGTGTTGAATCTAGAATTCACACAAAGAATTTGTTTGAGTGGGGAACAAATTCATAAAGAGGGTTTATGATTTCTTGAAGAAGAAGGTAGGGTTTCTCTCAAGAACAATGAAGAATTAGGGTTTTTGTATTAATTGCTCGATCTTTTACAAAGAGGGGATACCTGTAAGACCCCGACCCTAAGGTCCCATACATATCCGTACATGGCTATTAAAAATTTTCTAGGCCTACTAACTTTCACCTTATTCACTTAACATCATTCGACAGCTAACCATGGCTAATCACAATTCGATCCATCAATCATATATTCGCACATACTAAGTACACATCTTACCTCAACATGTACCTTATCAATTCGCAGCCTCTGGATCGCACATATCCTTCAACCGCACCGCGGCTCCTTCGATCCAGCTACCGCTCCTGCCAAGTACTTGTCCGTCAATGCTCACCATATTGGACCACCCTTTATTGTTCCTTAGTCACACAGCCAGCCATCCCCAAAGTGACCAAGAGACAATAAAAGATGGGCTGGAATACTTGATTCCGTCCAGCCGCGGAAAGACTGCTCCGTCAATCCATTGCGTCAAGTCCCGGTGTACTCCAAGACCTTGCCGTCCATTATCGATCCTTGCCCGTACCACCCATCGTGTCATCCTCGTACCGTGTACCCATCGTTATCGCTAGCGTCCTTCGTGTCGCACCTATCGGTATCATTCCCANGGCTGGAATACTTGATTCCGTCCAGCCGCGGAAAGACTGCTCCGTCAATCCATTGCGTCAAGTCCCGGTGTACTCCAAGACCTTGCCGTCCATTATCGATCCTTGCCCGTACCACCCATCGTGTCATCCTCGTACCGTGTACCCATCGTTATCGCTAGCGTCCTTCGTGTCGCACCTATCGGTATCATTCCCATCACGGTACCGCTGTCGTTCTCGTCACGGTACCGCTGTCGTTCTCGTCACGGTACCGCTATCGTCCTCGTCTCGGTACCGCATCGCTATCGACTCTGATACTCGTCCTGTATCGTCTCCGATACTCGTCCAGTATCGCCTCCGATACTCGTCCAGTATCGCCTCCGATACTCGTCCGATACCATATCGCTATAGAAACTATCCGATCTCCCTATCGGCTCTAGATCGTCCTTCACCGATCACGATCGACCCCTTCTCGATCAGTTCGTCGATCAAGTCTCCGATCGACCTCTTTCTCGATCAGTCACTCGATCTCTCCCTTCCATAGACCAGTTTACCGATTGCTCTCTCGGATTCCTTCGGTAAATCTCGATCGTTCTCTCGGATCCCTCTGATAACTCTCTCGAAACCTTCTTCTTCCATTAACTCTTCAGGAATCTCATTGCGGCACTCCTTGAGCGTGTATCCGCGCATGAAAAACCCTAGAGAACCTTATTCTCTCCTTTTGCGGCGCTAATAGCCGATCCCCCCATCTTGTCACCCGAGAATCCTATATATATAGGGTCGAGTAAACCGCCTTATCCTTTCCTTACGCGATAAGTCTTATCACGAGACTTCCTTATTCTTCGGGATCTTCCCTTATCTCTATGTCGGTCTAACCTTCACAAGGTTTCGGCCCGTCTAAGTATAGCCCATTTAACCGATCCAATCAACTCTTTCCATTTCCGCGTCACTTTCCCGATAATTTCCTTTTATCGGTAACGCGCAATACTTTCCTTTTTCGTCGGTAGCCACCCTAGACAAATTTTGTGGATCATGACTGGGCTGATAACTAGCCCATGGACCCTTGTATCACCGACCATCTATACTTAGCCATATGGTCAACCCGAATTGTTCGTGGGAAACTTTTCGTGGGCTGTTCCTTGCGAAGTATTTTCCGCAAGAAGCTATCGACCGTCTTGAGTCGGAATTCCTGGATTTGAATCAAGGGGACCGGTCCATGCGAGAGTATGAGACCGAGTTCAACCGACTCAAGAGGTACGGTGGAAATGAGATGGTAGAGGAGCAAGTTCAGATTCGTCGGTTCTTGCGGGGCATGAGGGTGGATGTCCGCAACCGGTGCATGATTCGGAACTTCGGAAGTCTTGCTGAGCTGGTGGAGAAGGCGGCCATGTTGGAGGACAGACTGGCTGAGGAAGCTCGGCAGAATCCTGGAGGAATCACGGTGCAGCAGGCGCCGATGGTGAAAACTGAACCGGGAACTGGGAGTAAGCAGACTGGGAGTCGGAAACCTACGGGTAAGGGCAGTGTGCGCTTGTGTCCGACTTGCCGTAAGAGACACTCGGGTCAGTGTCGGCAGTTAATGGACACTTGTTTCGATTGCGGTGAGAAGGGTCACATGGCAAGCAGCTGTCCAGAGAGGGGGAGCGACACACGAGTGTGCTACCAATGTGGACAGCCGGGTCACATTCGGCCGGATTGTCCGCAGTTGGGAACGCAAGGGCAGAAACGGGCCAGCGAGGTGCTGCCGTTGCCACCACCGCCGAAACGGCCGGCGATTATGCCTAGAGTGTATTCGATCGCGGACGGGCAGGTGGAAGCGAGCACTTCACAGCAGATCACTGGTAAGTTGGATACTCACCTTAGTGAATTTCTAGCGTGAATATTGTGTGTGTGTGCGTGTGTTTGTTTGTGTGTGGATAGGTTCTTAGCAAGTAGAATTGTGTAGGGACTTTACTCATGGGCGGTGTGGAAACTCATGTGATGTTTGACACCGGGGCTACGCATTGTTTTGTGAGTCCGGATATGATTGGTAAAGGTGGTTTCCGGAAGGAACCCGGAGATCATTGTGGTTTAGTACAAGCAGCGGGCGGTCAAGTGATGTTTACGTATGGAGTGGTACGTAACATCTCGGTCATGGTATGCGGCATGGATTTGCCGGAAGAGTTAGTCATATGTCGAGTAAAGGCACACGACGTGATATTGGGTATGGATTGGCTAAGTAAACCCCGAGCTCACTTGGACTGCTACCGTGGGCGTGTACTGTTTGAAACTGTGAAAGGGATGTTAGAATTTCAGGGCATCACGCCATTGCCGGGGAACTTGTTAGTCTCGGCGACGCAGGCTGAGCAGTTAATCAGTAATGGGTGCGAAGCGTACTTGGCTTCGATCTTGATAGAGGAAGTAGGCACGGGTACAGGACTATCAGAGATACCAGTGGTACGAGAGTATGAAGGTGTGTTTGGACCCTTGTCCGGGTTACCACCATCACGGTCAGATCCGTTCACTATCGAGTTGGAACCTGGTACGGCTCCGATATCGAAGGCTCCGTATCGCATGGCACCGGCAGAGATGGCCGAGTTAAAGAAACAGTTGGGAGAGCTGATGGAGAAGGGATTCGTAAGACCAAGTAGTTCACCATGGGGTGCACCGGTACTCTTTGTAAAGAAGAAGGACGGTACCTTTCGGCTTTGCATCGACTACCGAGGATTGAACAAGGTAACGGTGAAGAATCGGTATCCTTTACCAAGGATCGACGAGTTGTTAGATCAACTTCGAGGAGCCACATATTTCTCGAAGATTGATTTGGCTTCGGGATATCACCAAATCCTCATAGAGGAGTCCGACATTCGGAAGACAGCCTTTAGGACAAGGTACGGTCATTACGAATTTGTGGTCATGCCGTTTGGGTTAACCAACGCCCCAGCAGCTTTCATGAAACTCATGAATAATGTTTTCCGAGAGCACCTGGACGAGTTTGTGATTGTGTTCATAGATGATATTTTGGTTTACTCGAAGAGTAAAGAAGAGCATGCCGCACATTTGAGGATAATGCTAGAAAAGTTGAAGGAGCAGAAGCTTTTCGCCAAGCTAAGCAAGTGTAGCTTTTGGACGCGCAAAATTGGGTTCTTAGGGCATGTAGTATCGGACAAAGGAGTGTCCGTGGATCAGGAGAAGATTCGATCCATAGCAGAGTGGCCTAGACCGCGGAACGCCTCAGAGATTAGAAGCTTCCTAGGATTGGCCAGATACTATCGACGATTTGTGAAAGGGTTCGCGAACATGGCGCAACCGCTGACCAAGCTAACGGGAAAGGACGAACCGTATGTGTGGTCGGCTGAGTGCGAGAAGAGTTTCTCGAGACTTAAGGATATGCTGACTAGTGCTCCGGTGGTGGCATTACCGGATCCGGACGAGTCGTACGTAGTATACACGGACGCGTCGGGTCGAGGTTTGGGATGTGTACTTATGCAGAATGGGAAGGTGATAGCTTATGCGTCTAGACAATTGAGGAAGCATGAAGCGAATTACCCAACTCACGATCTGGAGATGGCAGCCGTAGTATTTGCACTAAAGATTTGGAGGTCCTACTTGTATGGTGGGAAGGTGCAAATATACACGGATCACAAGAGCTTACAGTACATCTTTACTCAGTCAGAACTGAACCTACGACAGCGGAGATGGATGGAGTTAGTCGCGGACTACGATCTGGAGATCAGTTACCATCCGGGTAAAGCCAATTTAGTAGCGGACGCCTTGAGTAGAAGAGGGTCGGCTATCAGTGCTGAGAAAGAAGTTGAGGACTTAGTTGGTATGATCAGAACCTTGCGGCTGAATGCATTGACAGAGCAGTTGGAACCGTTAGGCCTTGGGGCCGCGAACCAGGCAGATTTGCTAACACGGGTACGGTTAGCGCAAGAGAAAGACGCAGAACTGATTCGGTTGTCCAAGGTGGACGGAACCGAGTATGGGACAGCGAATAACGGTACTATTTTGGTTAAGGGACGAGTGTGCATTCCTTCAGATAAAAATCTTCGTGCTGAAATCCTTAGGGAGGCGCATCAGTCTCAATTGGCAATCCATCCAGGATCCACCAAAATGTACCAAGACTTGAAGAGGTACTACCATTGGTCGGGCATGAAGAGAGAAGTAGCAGAATGGGTCGCAGCGTGTCCGACATGTCAAAGAGTTAAGGCAGAAAATCAGGTCCCGGGCGGTTTGTTGCAAAATTTACCGATACCCGAGTGGAAATGGGACATGATAACCATGGACTTCGTCACGAGCTTGCCACCGTGTGACAAGAAGGATGCTATATGGGTCGTTGCGGATCGACTGACCAAGTCGGCGCATTTCTTGGCCATCAACAAAAAGGACAGGGCCGAGAAATTGGCCGAGGTATACGTACAAGAGATAGTACGGTTGCATGGTGTTCCAGCGAGCATAGTATCAGACAGAGACTCGAAGTTTACTTCAGGAATATGGAGGGCCTTGCAAAAGCGTTTTGGGACGCGAATGGATATGAGTACGGCCAACCATCAGCAAACGGACGGGCAGTCCGAGCGTACCATACGGACACTTGAGGATCTTTTGCGAGCAAGTGTCTTGGATTGGGGAGACAACTGGGTAAGGCATCTGCCGTTAGCAGAATTTGCCTACAACAATAGCTTCCACGCTAGTATAGGCATGTCACCGTACGAGGCTTTATACGGTCGACCTTGCAGAACACCCTTGTGCTGGACACAAGTAGGGGAGCGAAGTGTTTACGGTCGAGATTTCGTGGACGAAACGACCGAGAAGATCAAAATCTTGAAGCTGAAGATGAAGGAAGCTCAAGATAGACAGAAAAGTTATGCGGATAAGTGCCGAAGGGAGTTGGAGTTTCAGGTTGGAGATATGGTTTATCTCAAAACCGTGATTTATAAGGGTAAGGATCGGGTAGCACTGAACAATAAGTTGACACCTAGATACATGGGACCGTACCGAATCCTGGAAAGGATTGGTCCGATGGCCTACAAGTTGGAGTTACCTCCGGCTATGTCAGCTTTTCATCCGGTGTTTCATGTGTCGATGCTAAGGAAATGCATCACGGGACGGGAGAATGTGATCTCCGAACCCCCTCCTGACCTGCAAGTGAATATGACCATCATCGGTCGGCCAGTTCGGATAACTGGTATGAAGATGAGAGGTCCGCATAAGAAGAAGAAGACGAAGTTAATTCAGGTCATATGGGATTGTGAAGGGATAGAGGAGACGACTTTGGAACCAGAAGAAGTTATGAAAGTGAACTTCAAGAAGTGGTTCGATAAGAGAGAGATTCCTCGTAAGGAAAGCAAAGATTCGAGGACGAATCAGTCCTAAGTAGGGGAGAAATGTAACGACCCGGAACCTCGGTAGAAGATAGTCGAGAAATCCGAGTCGAGATAGTCGTGAAATCCTAGTCGAGATAGTCGAGAAATCCGAGTCGAGATAGTTGAGGAATCCGAGTCGAGATAGTCAAGAAATCCGAGTCGAGATAGTCGAGAAATCCGAGCCGAGATAGTCGAGAAATCCGAGTCGAGAAAGTCGAGAAATCCGAGTCGAGAAAGTCGAGGACTCAGAGTCGAGAAAGTCGAGAACTCAGAGTCGAGAAAGTCGAGGACTCAGAGTCGAGAAAGTTGAGAACTCAGAGTCAAGAAAGTCGAGAACTCGGTATCGAGGATTTTGTCGAGGGTTTGTCGAGAGTTGCCGATACTCATCGACGGTAGAATCCGATGGTTACGGGGATTGGGCGATGGAAATGGAGAGTTCGAGACTACTGAAGTAGTGAACAGACGTTCGAACAGGGGAAATGGAATCCCAAGTTTACAGTGATCAGATCATTCAGGCTTGCAAGTTTCTGGATGAAAATTGGTTCAGACGAACAGGTTTGTAAATTGCCGAGAGTTGAGATGGGAGGTTTCGGTACTTAGTCCGAGAGACAGTCCGAGTGAAATAGGAATGAAAGTCCTAGTGATAGTGATAGTATAGTGATAGTGATAGTATAGTGAAGTGATAGTGAAGTGATAGTGAAGTAGACTATCCGGAAATGGTTGCATCGGTGATCGATGGACCGGGCCGGTGGACAAGGTGGCATGGTTTGGCCGATGGGCCGATAGTGGACTAAAAGGACTCGATATCTCGCGGAGATTTAAGCCGACTCACGGGAAAGGAAACCCAAGAGAAATGGAAACTCGCGGTAATGGAAAGGTGATCGGATAAGGACAGATGCGAGAATTATGGGAAGTTATGGGCGGTGAGACTTATCGTTCTAAGGAAACTTTGGGCAATTCGTGGATCCTATATAAGGGATAAAACCCTTAGGAATTTCTCTAGTTTCGCATAAGAATCCGAGAGCCGCCGCAAGAGAGAAAGAGGAGAGTTTCTGTCGAGCTTAAACCGAGAGAGATCCTAAGTCTAGAGTCGAAAAGAATGGTAAGTGTTCTTCCACCTTGATCCGTCGATGGTTATGGTTATAGTTATGGGATATATCTCGGATACTAATGGTATCGATCTGTCCGTGTAGAAGCGGGGATCAGATCCGAGCATAGAAACCGAGAGATCAACACCTTAGGTCGATACTGAAGGTGAGTGCGTGACTGTGGCCGAGTTCCATGGTTGATTCTCTTGACCCGTGGTTAATTTAGTCTTGTTAATTGCTTGTCTTATGGTTATTGTTTCTATTGCAATATGAATGATTNCAATATGAATGATGGTTGGTCTAAGAGATTTAGGCGACTATCCATGGTATTTGATTGACTTGCGTGACTTGATTGGAATATTCCCTGTGTTAGATTGAGATCGTTGAACTGAGCCTAGTGAGACGGGATGACCGCTCCACTAAGCAAACTTTGTTTGCTTACGCCTCCTTTTATGGACGCAGGAAAAGATAGGTCCGATGATCGGGACTTTAGTGGCTGACCAGCTCGTGTGACGAAGGCAAGGGGGGAAGGAGGATGGTGGCTTTGGGTAGAAATATTCATGGCGTTGTTTTATTTAGTTTTCGTTATTTTCATGCATGGGACAAGTTGTTATTTCGTTGAATTGAACCTCTTAATATTTTAATAAATTCGCAAGTTTAAGTTAAGTTCACCTGTTATTCATATTCGCTGTTGTACTTAGTTAATTATCGCATAGAATTCGCCGGCCTTAGAAAATTTTTATCGGCCTGCTTTTGTCCGAGTATGGGTTTTTAGGGTCGGGGTCTTATAATACCCCTCTATTTATATGAATGCATTGATTACAAGATAAGTCTATTTTCCTTAAATCTCGGATTGAAGATATAGTAAATTTCCTTTTCTGATGATCAGATCGGGTTTTGGAGGCGGTCTCGGAGGTCGGTCGAGTGACTTTGCCGGGCTTCTGCTTATAGGCCTGTTTAGCTGGCCCAAAAGGGGGGGGGGGTTCCTTGGTTTAGCTAATGTGCAAAGTTATTTGGTTTACCTTTGGTTTAGATCGGTATATCGTGGGTGCTAAATCCCGCACCAACAATTAGTCCCCCCCAGTTTGGTAGATTCGATTATCCGTTCGAGTTTCCGAACTATAGGAAAAGTATTCGATCTGAACTTTAGGAAAACTGAATTCCGAGCACGCGAACTGATGTTGTGCGTCAGAACTCATCGCCTCGTTAAAACCTTCTCCGGTAAACCTCAAGGGAAAAACCCAAAGTAAGGAAAAAGAGTACGAGTCATGATCCTAACGTCTTTGGCGCCAAATTCCTTAGGTAAGGACGAAGGCCATACGGTCGGTCTCGCCGATGGTTTCCTTGGCTGAGTCGATCTTTCGATCTTCTTGGACGAATGCTTGGAAGAAGTGGTTTATCTTGTGTCTTGAAGTCCTGGATGAGCTCTTGGTTCGAGTTATCCCGCGGGCGATATGAGTGTCCGAGAGGTGTCCGGGTCCGGCTCGAGCATTTTTGGGCGTGTGTTTGATCCCGTGCTCACATCACGCACCGTTGTAGTTGCTAATCCAAGTTGAGACGTGTCGTAGATCAGAATGACTTTTTGTAGTTGGTCGCTCTCTTCATAGCTGACCAGCTAGCTCGCAATTCCAGACTGGAATCTCAGAGGTCAGAAGAGGAATGAAGCTCAGTCTTCGCAGGCCATTAGGTTTGTGATTTCTGAAATGAACGATGATTCAGATCGAGATGGTAATTGAGACTGGATCATGATGTTATGATGAACTACAATCGAAGTTATCTGCAGATGAGCTGGAAGTGAGGTGTCTGAGGACAACCTGACACTGAGACGTCAAAGGACGACCTGAAACTGAAGTTGTCCGAAGACGAACTGAAAATTGTCCGAAGGACGAACTGAGAAGTTTTCCGAACACGAACTGAGAAGTTGTCTGAAGACAAACTGAGAAGGTGCCTGAAGACGAACCGAGGAGTCTTCCGGAGACGAACTGAGAAGTTGTCTGAAGACGAACTGAGAAGTTGTCTGAAGACGAACTGAGAAGTTGTCTGAAGACAAACTGAGAAGTTGTCTGAAGACAAACTGAGAAGTTGTCTGAAGACAAACTGAGAAGTTGTCTGAAGATAAACTGAGGAGTCTTCCGGAGACGAACTGAGAAAATGTCTAAAGACGAACTGAGAAGTCTTCCGGAGACGAACTGAGAAGTTGTCTGAAGACAAACTGAGAAGTTGCCTGAAGACGAACTGAGGAGTCTTCCGGAGACGAACTGAGAAGTTGTCTGAAGACAAACTGAGAAGTTGTCTGAAGATAAACTGAGGAGTCTTCCGGAGACGAACTGAGAAGTTGTCTGAAGACGAACTGAGAAGTCTTCCGGAGACAAACTGAGAAGTTGTCTGAAGATGAACTGAGAAGTTGTCTAAAGACGAACTGAGAAGTTGTGTGAAGACGAACTGAGAAGTTGTCTTGTTTGGACAAATTGCTTTTGCAAGAAATAAAGTTTTCACTCTATTCGGAATTTTATACGAGGCGGGACATCTCCCGGCTTACACCGAGAAATTCTTATTGGGTAATTTAACCCAAGCGTACATGCGCTTTGGCGGAGGACGAAGTACGGGACTTCGGCTTACCTCCTTTGTTCCAGTACGAAAGTCGAAAGGCAAAATTTAAAACTCTGGGTTCGGCTTATATCCGTCCAAACTGGAACTTACGAAACAATTCAAAAGAATTCTCTGGGTTCGGCTTATCTCTCGTCAAGGAGTTATCAAAACAATTCAAAAAGAATTCTCTGGGTTCGATTTGTCTCGCGTTGGAGATTTGTTATCGAAACAATTCAAAAAATAATTCTCTGGGTTTGATTTATCTCGCGTCGGAGATTTATTGCATAGTAACGCAAATCGATCATCTGGCCAGGATGTCGATGATGATCAGTTTGGTTCCGAACTTGATACACATTCTTGTATACATAGTAGTAGATTTTTTTTGTTTTGCGTGTAACTGCAGCACTTAATGCTGACACGGTTTTGCAGCGCAATCTGATTGTTCTCGGCGAATATGCTCTTGCAATATGATTGGTGTAAAAAATATTGGGACTCAGCGGTTATCTCCCCTCCCCCTTCACTATAAATAGGATGGGAAGAGGTATGCTGAGCATCTCACATCCAGTATATTGCAAGAACACAATATGCCAATAACAACCTGATCTGCGTGGTTGGCTCGGAACCGAACTGAGTTTATACAAGGCATGGCTCGATTGCGAGACAAGACTCGGCTTTCTTTTTACGAGGCGTGGCTCGGTTGCGAGATAATACTTGGCTTCTTTTTTTTTTTTACGAGGCGTGGCTCGGTTGCGAGGTAAGTCTCGGCTTTTGATATTTTTTTTAAAGTAAGGATGCTTGCTTTACACTGATAAGATATGCAACTAGCGATTGATGCAATAATAGAGCTCAAATCTATCGTGGAATAAATAATCAAGAATGCTAGGCATGTGATAAAATGTGATAAAGGGGATAGCAAATCAAATGCATATGATCAAGTGATAATGATTTTCAAATTCATGTGTTTTGATGATTCTATATGGCATGAGGATATCTAGTGCGACCTGATTTGAATAAATTAAAATATATGAATGTATAGAAGACTTATCTCGATGAATGTGTCGGACAAAATGCATCTGCTTCAGAAACACGGTGATAGCTTTTGGTAGGAATAGCCTACTGACATGAAATTGGTCTTGTTAGATAGATAAGCTTCGGGGCTTCAAATTGATATGTTGATCGGCGTCTGGCGCTTTCTAGAGTGGCCGGAAATTGCTTCCAAAGCCGGCTCTTTGGACAAGTCAGATCTGTCATTTAGAGTTTTGACAGATCACACCTGTTGAGGGAAATTGGTGATAAATTTCTCGAAACAGCTCGGCTTCAGGCGAGGTCGGTCTCGTAAGAGAGATGAGACTCGGGGCTTCAAGCTGATATGCAGATTGATTACATCTTCCATATGAATTGCTGGGAATATCGTCATGATGTAAGGCGATCTGACAATTGCGGACAGGCTGCATCTGATCAAGATAACTGGTCATAAGTTGAGATGTTGAGCACCAATGAAGATGTGGTCGATCTCGTTAGGAAGATAAGCCTTGGGGCTTCAAATTGACATGTAGATCGCCGTCTAGTTCTTCCTAGAACACCAGAAAGTCGTCTTCAAAGTTTGATTTTCTTGATAGATCGGATTAACGATTTAGGGTTTTGACAGATCGCACCAGTCGAGGAAAATCTGTGATAAGTTTCTTGAAATAGCTCGGATTGAGGCGAGGTTAGTCTCGTTAGAATCATAAGCGTCGGAGCTTCAGATTTATATGTAATACGACGCTTGGTGCTTTCCGGATCGATGGGAAACGTCGTTAAAAGTCAGCATGCTTCTACAGGTCGATTCTGCGATATAGAGGTCTGACAGATTAGACCAGTTGAGGCAGATTGGTGATAAATTTTTCGAAACAGCTCGGCTCCAGGCGAGGTAGGTCGTGTTGGAACGATAAGCCTCGAGACTCCACACTGATATGCAGATCGCCTAAAGTTTCTATCTGGATCGCTGGGAATATTGTCACGATGTGAGACAACCTGTCAATTGCGGACAAGCTGCATCTGCTTCGGAAAATTGGTCATAAGTTTAGATAGAGAGCACTGATTGAGACGTGGTCAATCTTGCTAGAAATCTAAGCCTCGAAGCTTCAAGTTTATATGTATATCGATTCTTGGTTCCTTCTAGATCGGTGGCGAACTAATCCTCAAGTCATGACGGCGAGCTGATAGCTACACTTTCCACCAGGATGTGTCAGTTCGGACTTAGGGTGATATCTTCCAATAGACATTGCTTATGGAGACGAGGTCAGACGCATTAGAAAGATAAGCCTTGGGGCTTCAAATTGATATGCTTACCGGCTTTAGGTTCCGTCTAGATCAGTGGCAAACTGCTCTACAAGTTGCGATGGCGAGCTGATAGCTAGGCGCTTGACTATAATTGGAAGCTAAGCGATCTAGGAATGAAGCTAGGCAGTCAGGCGAAAAGCTGAACGAGCTGGTGAAGTAGGCGACAAGCTGGACAAGCTGTTGAGGTAGGCGACAAGCTGGACGTCTTGGTGAGATGGGCGATAAGCTGGACGACCTGGCGAGGTGGCGACAAGCTGAACGACCTGGTGAGGTGGCGACAAGCTGAACGAGCCGATGCCAAGCTGAACGAGCTGGCGAGGTTGGTGACAAGCTGAACGAGCTGGCGAGGCGGGTGACAAGCTGAACGAGCTGGCGAGGTGGGCGACAAGCTGAACGACCTGGAGNTAAGAGAGATGAGACTCGGGGCTTCAAGCTGATATGCAGATTGATTACATCTTCCATATGAATTGCTGGGAATATCGTCATGATGTAAGGCGATCTGACAATTGCGGACAGGCTGCATCTGATCAAGATAACTGGTCATAAGTTGAGATGTTGAGCACCAATGAAGATGTGGTCGATCTCGTTAGGAAGATAAGCCTTGGGGCTTCAAATTGACATGTAGATCGCCGTCTAGTTCTTCCTAGAACACCAGAAAGTCGTCTTCAAAGTTTGATTTTCTTGATAGATCGGATTAACGATTTAGGGTTTTGACAGATCGCACCAGTCGAGGAAAATCTGTGATAAGTTTCTTGAAATAGCTCGGATTGAGGCGAGGTTAGTCTCGTTAGAATCATAAGCGTCGGAGCTTCAGATTTATATGTAATACGACGCTTGGTGCTTTCCGGATCGATGGGAAACGTCGTTAAAAGTCAGCATGCTTCTACAGGTCGATTCTGCGATATAGAGGTCTGACAGATTAGACCAGTTGAGGCAGATTGGTGATAAATTTTTCGAAACAGCTCGGCTCCAGGCGAGGTAGGTCGTGTTGGAACGATAAGCCTCGAGACTCCACACTGATATGCAGATCGCCTAAAGTTTCTATCTGGATCGCTGGGAATATTGTCACGATGTGAGACAACCTGTCAATTGCGGACAAGCTGCATCTGCTTCGGAAAATTGGTCATAAGTTTAGATAGAGAGCACTGATTGAGACGTGGTCAATCTTGCTAGAAATCTAAGCCTCGAAGCTTCAAGTTTATATGTATATCGATTCTTGGTTCCTTCTAGATCGGTGGCGAACTAATCCTCAAGTCATGACGGCGAGCTGATAGCTACACTTTCCACCAGGATGTGTCAGTTCGGACTTAGGGTGATATCTTCCAATAGACATTGCTTATGGAGACGAGGTCAGACGCATTAGAAAGATAAGCCTTGGGGCTTCAAATTGATATGCTTACCGGCTTTAGGTTCCGTCTAGATCAGTGGCAAACTGCTCTACAAGTTGCGATGGCGAGCTGATAGCTAGGCGCTTGACTATAATTGGAAGCTAAGCGATCTAGGAATGAAGCTAGGCAGTCAGGCGAAAAGCTGAACGAGCTGGTGAAGTAGGCGACAAGCTGGACAAGCTGTTGAGGTAGGCGACAAGCTGGACGTCTTGGTGAGATGGGCGATAAGCTGGACGACCTGGCGAGGTGGCGACAAGCTGAACGACCTGGTGAGGTGGCGACAAGCTGAACGAGCCGATGCCAAGCTGAACGAGCTGGCGAGGTTGGTGACAAGCTGAACGAGCTGGCGAGGCGGGTGACAAGCTGAACGAGCTGGCGAGGTGGGCGACAAGCTGAACGACCTGGAGAGGTAGGCGACAAACTGGACGACGTCGAGAGGTAGATGATAAGTTGGGCGACCTGGAGAGGTAGGTGACAAGCTGGACGACCTGGAGAGGTAGGCGACAAGCTGGGCGACCTGGACAGATCGGTGACAAGCTGGACGACCTGCTAGATAGGCAGACCGCTCTGAACTTTCAGCTAGGTAATCTGTCGACGAGCTTGTTCCCTTTGGTTTGCTCGGAAATTGCTTCCAAAGTAGGTTGGTCTGCGTTTTGGGGTTTTAGACACGCTGCACAGAACATGCAATAACTCTTAGTTCAGAGCTCGGCCTCAACCAGGGTCAGTCTTTCCGGAAAGATGACGCTAAGGGCTATCCGTGGATAGGTTATGCGTAATCTGGGGCATAGTACTTTGTCGGAAAATCGATCCCGAAGCTGACTGGTGCGATAAAGACTGATCTGCGTTTTAACAGATTGTGTACGCTGCAGAGAAATAATGATATCTCTCGGTAGACAAGTCCGATCGACATGAAACTGGACTACATGAAACTGGACTCTATGGAAAGCTTATTCTCTGGTAAATCCATATGTAGGGTATTAATAACCTAGTTCGGCGGTTTCGGATGGTAAATCGGCCCCGAGGTCGACTGGTCGGGACCCGTCAGATCTATATTAATTTCGACAGATAGAATACGCGGCAGTGAGAAAGCGATATCTCTCTGAAGAAAACTCCGATTGAAACGAAATTGAGTTCTATGGAAAGCTTATTTTCAGGGAAATCCATAGACAGGTTATTTACGACCTGATTCGTTGTACTCATCCGGGAAATCGATCCCGAGGCTGGCTGGTCGAAAACAGACGGATCTTTATTTAAAGGATAGAGTATGTTGCAGAGAAACTGCGATATCTTTCAGAAGAGAGCTCGGATTGAAACGAAATCGGGTTCCACGGAAAGCTACTGTTCGGGGCAATCCGTAGATAGGTTACTCGTCTTCTGTTTCGTCGGGAGCTGCCGGGAATTCGCCTTGCAAGGTGGCGGTTCGGATAGTTGAACTTGATCTTCTGGTTTGTTTTAGCTTAGGCGGTAGAGAGAAAAAACGTAGAACTCTGTGTAAGGCTCCCCACAGACGGTGCCAATTGTTGAATCTAGAATTCACACAATGAATTTGTTTGAGTGGGGAACAAATTCACTTAAGATCTCTCACTAAAAACTGGATTAAAGCTAGAAAATAAAGAGGGGTTATGATTTCTTGAAGAAGAAGGTAGGGTTTCTCTCAAGAACAATGAAGAATTAGGGTTTTTGTATTAATTGCTCGATCTTTTACAAAGAGGGGATACCCCTCTATTTATATGAATGCATTGATTACAAGATAAGTCTATTTTCCTTAAATCTCGGATTGAAGATATGGTAAATTTCCTTTTCTGATGATCAGATCGAGTTTTGGAGGCGGTCTCGGAGGTCGGTCGAGTGACTTCGCCGGTCTTCTACTTATAGGCCTGTTTAACTGGCCCAAAAGGGGGGTTCCTCGGTTTAGCTAATGTGCAAAGTTATTTGGTTTACCTTTGGTTTAGATCGGTATGTCGTGGGTGCTAAATCCCGCACCAACAGTAAGTCGTAAGGCAAAAAGAGTCAGTTTTTTCTCCGGCTGCATCAGTCTTTGAGCTTCTGGAGAAGAAACCCGATGTTTTACTTCTACGACAAAATCGCTAGTTCCTTCAGCCATTTGAGACAAAACAGAGAAATGAACTTTTGTTTTTTTTTTGTTTTGTTTTTTTTTGGCTCAACATCAACTTTTCACTAACCAAGATATTACAACCAAAAATCCAAGGCACATACATTCGCCTCTATAGAATTGGACCAAAAGAAAATGCAATGGTTGATCAAGTACAACCCTGGAACACTAGGCGGAACCAACACTACCTAATCGATAACCATTGCATTTTTTAACCACAACGAGATAGATAACACACCACAACTCGGAGTGAAATCATCTCTTAGACTACCTAAAATGACCCAATGACACGAAAACAAATATTAACACAGAGAAGACCTAAACCAATACTGAAAACAGATCAGATCCTAGCTATGAGATCCTCTTGATCGACGTGTAGAACTTGTCTCAATAGCTTCAACACCCAGAGGCGCATCGTCAGAAAAGCTTGGTCTCTCCGGTTTTCACTGTTCCGGTCCTAAACCTAAAACGAACAATACATCCGACTGACCCGTCCAAGAGTTATGAAGCTACAATAACCGGCGAAATAGATGGTTCTCCGAACTAACTATACAATAACCAGAATGCTAATCATCTAAGGATTAGAGATTGGAGCATAGATTAGCATATCATCACCTTGCAGTGCAAGTTCTAAGTAGCAACATCCCTTCCATCAAGTTACGAGACATACACAAACCTTGGTCGGACTGAAAACAAAACAAACGACATCACCCCTTGCTGCAAGACCCGCCGTGGCTGGAATGAGAGGTAAGATTTGAAGAAGAAACCAAATCCGACCAATGAAGCTCGTCGAAGAAAGCTTCAGCCCTCACTGCTCTCCGATACCCACAAGCCGCCGGTGACAAAACAGCAAACGAAGTCCACCTCCCCAAATCCACCAGATCTGGCCAAGATTCAACGCTGTCCTCCAACGTCCGCACCTGAGCCTTCACCATCAACCTCCACCCAATGGATCTCCGCTTCACACGCCGAGGAATCGCCGGAACAACCACCTTTGAGAGTCACCCAACCGACGACGACGATAAGACAAGGAGCGAGACTGAAAGGGAACTACTAAGAAGAAGAGAACTAAAAGGACGGAGCTGACAAGCTAAACAGAGGCTAAAGTTGAAGTCTTTAGCTTGAATAAGCTTCTGTCTAGGATTTAGAGAACTTGTCTAGGTTTGTTTCAACGAACTCAAAATGCAACAGAAACAAAAAAAAAAAACAGAACAAAATAGAGNGCTATCCGTGGATAGGTTATGCGTAATCTGGGGCATAGTACTTTGTCGGAAAATCGATCCCGAAGCTGACTGGTGCGATAAAGACTGATCTGCGTTTTAACAGATTGTGTACGCTGCAGAGAAATAATGATATCTCTCGGTAGACAAGTCCGATCGACATGAAACTGGACTACATGAAACTGGACTCTATGGAAAGCTTATTCTCTGGTAAATCCATATGTAGGGTATTAATAACCTAGTTCGGCGGTTTCGGATGGTAAATCGGCCCCGAGGTCGACTGGTCGGGACCCGTCAGATCTATATTAATTTCGACAGATAGAATACGCGGCAGTGAGAAAGCGATATCTCTCTGAAGAAAACTCCGATTGAAACGAAATTGAGTTCTATGGAAAGCTTATTTTCAGGGAAATCCATAGACAGGTTATTTACGACCTGATTCGTTGTACTCATCCGGGAAATCGATCCCGAGGCTGGCTGGTCGAAAACAGACGGATCTTTATTTAAAGGATAGAGTATGTTGCAGAGAAACTGCGATATCTTTCAGAAGAGAGCTCGGATTGAAACGAAATCGGGTTCCACGGAAAGCTACTGTTCGGGGCAATCCGTAGATAGGTTACTCGTCTTCTGTTTCGTCGGGAGCTGCCGGGAATTCGCCTTGCAAGGTGGCGGTTCGGATAGTTGAACTTGATCTTCTGGTTTGTTTTAGCTTAGGCGGTAGAGAGAAAAAACGTAGAACTCTGTGTAAGGCTCCCCACAGACGGTGCCAATTGTTGAATCTAGAATTCACACAATGAATTTGTTTGAGTGGGGAACAAATTCACTTAAGATCTCTCACTAAAAACTGGATTAAAGCTAGAAAATAAAGAGGGGTTATGATTTCTTGAAGAAGAAGGTAGGGTTTCTCTCAAGAACAATGAAGAATTAGGGTTTTTGTATTAATTGCTCGATCTTTTACAAAGAGGGGATACCCCTCTATTTATATGAATGCATTGATTACAAGATAAGTCTATTTTCCTTAAATCTCGGATTGAAGATATGGTAAATTTCCTTTTCTGATGATCAGATCGAGTTTTGGAGGCGGTCTCGGAGGTCGGTCGAGTGACTTCGCCGGTCTTCTACTTATAGGCCTGTTTAACTGGCCCAAAAGGGGGGTTCCTCGGTTTAGCTAATGTGCAAAGTTATTTGGTTTACCTTTGGTTTAGATCGGTATGTCGTGGGTGCTAAATCCCGCACCAACAGTAAGTCGTAAGGCAAAAAGAGTCAGTTTTTTCTCCGGCTGCATCAGTCTTTGAGCTTCTGGAGAAGAAACCCGATGTTTTACTTCTACGACAAAATCGCTAGTTCCTTCAGCCATTTGAGACAAAACAGAGAAATGAACTTTTGTTTTTTTTTTGTTTTGTTTTTTTTTGGCTCAACATCAACTTTTCACTAACCAAGATATTACAACCAAAAATCCAAGGCACATACATTCGCCTCTATAGAATTGGACCAAAAGAAAATGCAATGGTTGATCAAGTACAACCCTGGAACACTAGGCGGAACCAACACTACCTAATCGATAACCATTGCATTTTTTAACCACAACGAGATAGATAACACACCACAACTCGGAGTGAAATCATCTCTTAGACTACCTAAAATGACCCAATGACACGAAAACAAATATTAACACAGAGAAGACCTAAACCAATACTGAAAACAGATCAGATCCTAGCTATGAGATCCTCTTGATCGACGTGTAGAACTTGTCTCAATAGCTTCAACACCCAGAGGCGCATCGTCAGAAAAGCTTGGTCTCTCCGGTTTTCACTGTTCCGGTCCTAAACCTAAAACGAACAATACATCCGACTGACCCGTCCAAGAGTTATGAAGCTACAATAACCGGCGAAATAGATGGTTCTCCGAACTAACTATACAATAACCAGAATGCTAATCATCTAAGGATTAGAGATTGGAGCATAGATTAGCATATCATCACCTTGCAGTGCAAGTTCTAAGTAGCAACATCCCTTCCATCAAGTTACGAGACATACACAAACCTTGGTCGGACTGAAAACAAAACAAACGACATCACCCCTTGCTGCAAGACCCGCCGTGGCTGGAATGAGAGGTAAGATTTGAAGAAGAAACCAAATCCGACCAATGAAGCTCGTCGAAGAAAGCTTCAGCCCTCACTGCTCTCCGATACCCACAAGCCGCCGGTGACAAAACAGCAAACGAAGTCCACCTCCCCAAATCCACCAGATCTGGCCAAGATTCAACGCTGTCCTCCAACGTCCGCACCTGAGCCTTCACCATCAACCTCCACCCAATGGATCTCCGCTTCACACGCCGAGGAATCGCCGGAACAACCACCTTTGAGAGTCACCCAACCGACGACGACGATAAGACAAGGAGCGAGACTGAAAGGGAACTACTAAGAAGAAGAGAACTAAAAGGACGGAGCTGACAAGCTAAACAGAGGCTAAAGTTGAAGTCTTTAGCTTGAATAAGCTTCTGTCTAGGATTTAGAGAACTTGTCTAGGTTTGTTTCAACGAACTCAAAATGCAACAGAAACAAAAAAAAAAAACAGAACAAAATAGAGCACAAACAAATGTTTACCCAGTTCACTTCCGTTAACGAGGAAGCTACGTCTGGGCCGGGATCTGTCTCCCGGAATCCACTAATCTCAGAGTTTAACACAAAGAAATCTCTCACCCACTGAACCCCTTAAAAGCTCACTCGATTCAATCTCTCTTGTCTCACTCTGTTTCCCCAAGAACATAAAACACAAGTTTACTCTTTGTTTATGTTCTCTCTACTTAACCTTATCTCTCTCTCACTGCATACACTTCCTTTAAATAGATGCTTGCTCAATAACCCTAGTTCCCCTTCTAGCCGCTTCTACAAGTTGCCTCTTCCTTGGCATTATTGTAGTGACATCACTCGGTCTCTTTGCAGGGAGCAAATAAGACGAATTCCTCTTTTGCTTTTGCTTTAACAGTCTCGGCGGCAAAATCGGATTGTTGCAGCTTGTGGTCCTGAACGTGAGTCATCACCTGAGCTGGCACTACTTGTCCTCCAAGCTTCTTTTGAATTTTTTCTCATTCTTTGTTCACTAATCCTAACAAAACTCCACCTAGTGAACCAATAACAACAATAAGAAAACATGTTAAGTGTACTTAACTTTAGTGAGAGAGAGATTCTGGTCTGATTAGTCTTTGGATTCCATCCCGGTTCCTGAGTAGGATTACTCAGTCTGTACACGTAGCAAGTTCAATGCTGTTTGAAACTTGCTAACGGGCACAACCTTAGTAAAGATATATGCAGGATTTACATCCGTGGATATCTTTGTCACTTCCACAACTCCATCTGCTAACTTGATGTCAATGTGCTTCTTCCTTTCATGGTGCACATTGTTCTTTGAAAGAGCTATGGCGCCTTGAGAGTCACAGAAAATCTCAACCGCCTTCTGATCATAGCCAAAATCCTTCAATAAACCTTTAAGCCATAATGCCTCTCGTACTGCTTCACTCAGAGACATGTACTCGACTTCAGTGGAGGACATAGCCACCACTTTCTGTAAACGCGACCTCCAACAGATAGTATTTCCACCAAGGGTGAAGACCATGCCACCAGTAGACCTTCTTCTATCGACATCTCCTGCGTGATCTGAGTCACAATAACCTCTAATGAGGAAATCAGACCCTTTCCGGTAGCACAGCTTCATCTTTTGTGTTTNATAAGTCTATTTTCCTTAAATCTCGGATTGAAGATATGGTAAATTTCCTTTTCTGATGATCAGATCGAGTTTTGGAGGCGGTCTCGGAGGTCGGTCGAGTGACTTCGCCGGTCTTCTACTTATAGGCCTGTTTAACTGGCCCAAAAGGGGGGTTCCTCGGTTTAGCTAATGTGCAAAGTTATTTGGTTTACCTTTGGTTTAGATCGGTATGTCGTGGGTGCTAAATCCCGCACCAACAGTAAGTCGTAAGGCAAAAAGAGTCAGTTTTTTCTCCGGCTGCATCAGTCTTTGAGCTTCTGGAGAAGAAACCCGATGTTTTACTTCTACGACAAAATCGCTAGTTCCTTCAGCCATTTGAGACAAAACAGAGAAATGAACTTTTGTTTTTTTTTTGTTTTGTTTTTTTTTGGCTCAACATCAACTTTTCACTAACCAAGATATTACAACCAAAAATCCAAGGCACATACATTCGCCTCTATAGAATTGGACCAAAAGAAAATGCAATGGTTGATCAAGTACAACCCTGGAACACTAGGCGGAACCAACACTACCTAATCGATAACCATTGCATTTTTTAACCACAACGAGATAGATAACACACCACAACTCGGAGTGAAATCATCTCTTAGACTACCTAAAATGACCCAATGACACGAAAACAAATATTAACACAGAGAAGACCTAAACCAATACTGAAAACAGATCAGATCCTAGCTATGAGATCCTCTTGATCGACGTGTAGAACTTGTCTCAATAGCTTCAACACCCAGAGGCGCATCGTCAGAAAAGCTTGGTCTCTCCGGTTTTCACTGTTCCGGTCCTAAACCTAAAACGAACAATACATCCGACTGACCCGTCCAAGAGTTATGAAGCTACAATAACCGGCGAAATAGATGGTTCTCCGAACTAACTATACAATAACCAGAATGCTAATCATCTAAGGATTAGAGATTGGAGCATAGATTAGCATATCATCACCTTGCAGTGCAAGTTCTAAGTAGCAACATCCCTTCCATCAAGTTACGAGACATACACAAACCTTGGTCGGACTGAAAACAAAACAAACGACATCACCCCTTGCTGCAAGACCCGCCGTGGCTGGAATGAGAGGTAAGATTTGAAGAAGAAACCAAATCCGACCAATGAAGCTCGTCGAAGAAAGCTTCAGCCCTCACTGCTCTCCGATACCCACAAGCCGCCGGTGACAAAACAGCAAACGAAGTCCACCTCCCCAAATCCACCAGATCTGGCCAAGATTCAACGCTGTCCTCCAACGTCCGCACCTGAGCCTTCACCATCAACCTCCACCCAATGGATCTCCGCTTCACACGCCGAGGAATCGCCGGAACAACCACCTTTGAGAGTCACCCAACCGACGACGACGATAAGACAAGGAGCGAGACTGAAAGGGAACTACTAAGAAGAAGAGAACTAAAAGGACGGAGCTGACAAGCTAAACAGAGGCTAAAGTTGAAGTCTTTAGCTTGAATAAGCTTCTGTCTAGGATTTAGAGAACTTGTCTAGGTTTGTTTCAACGAACTCAAAATGCAACAGAAACAAAAAAAAAAAACAGAACAAAATAGAGCACAAACAAATGTTTACCCAGTTCACTTCCGTTAACGAGGAAGCTACGTCTGGGCCGGGATCTGTCTCCCGGAATCCACTAATCTCAGAGTTTAACACAAAGAAATCTCTCACCCACTGAACCCCTTAAAAGCTCACTCGATTCAATCTCTCTTGTCTCACTCTGTTTCCCCAAGAACATAAAACACAAGTTTACTCTTTGTTTATGTTCTCTCTACTTAACCTTATCTCTCTCTCACTGCATACACTTCCTTTAAATAGATGCTTGCTCAATAACCCTAGTTCCCCTTCTAGCCGCTTCTACAAGTTGCCTCTTCCTTGGCATTATTGTAGTGACATCACTCGGTCTCTTTGCAGGGAGCAAATAAGACGAATTCCTCTTTTGCTTTTGCTTTAACAGTCTCGGCGGCAAAATCGGATTGTTGCAGCTTGTGGTCCTGAACGTGAGTCATCACCTGAGCTGGCACTACTTGTCCTCCAAGCTTCTTTTGAATTTTTTCTCATTCTTTGTTCACTAATCCTAACAAAACTCCACCTAGTGAACCAATAACAACAATAAGAAAACATGTTAAGTGTACTTAACTTTAGTGAGAGAGAGATTCTGGTCTGATTAGTCTTTGGATTCCATCCCGGTTCCTGAGTAGGATTACTCAGTCTGTACACGTAGCAAGTTCAATGCTGTTTGAAACTTGCTAACGGGCACAACCTTAGTAAAGATATATGCAGGATTTACATCCGTGGATATCTTTGTCACTTCCACAACTCCATCTGCTAACTTGATGTCAATGTGCTTCTTCCTTTCATGGTGCACATTGTTCTTTGAAAGAGCTATGGCGCCTTGAGAGTCACAGAAAATCTCAACCGCCTTCTGATCATAGCCAAAATCCTTCAATAAACCTTTAAGCCATAATGCCTCTCGTACTGCTTCACTCAGAGACATGTACTCGACTTCAGTGGAGGACATAGCCACCACTTTCTGTAAACGCGACCTCCAACAGATAGTATTTCCACCAAGGGTGAAGACCATGCCACCAGTAGACCTTCTTCTATCGACATCTCCTGCGTGATCTGAGTCACAATAACCTCTAATGAGGAAATCAGACCCTTTCCGGTAGCACAGCTTCATCTTTTGTGTTTCCCTGATGTATCTTAGCACCCACTTGACTCCCAACCAGTGTTCTTTGATCGGTTTACTCATAAATCTGCTAATGACACCAACAGGATACGCCAAGTCTGGCCTTGTTCCGATCATAGCATACATAATGCTCCCAACGACATTAGAGTATGAAACTGTCTTCATGTACTCCTTGTCTTTGAGCAGTTGCTCGTCAGTAGCAGCCTGCATCTTTAGGTGAACTCCAAGTGGAGTTTCTTGCTTCTTCGCTTGATCCATCTTGTACAGTTCCAAAACCTTTTCAAGATAACCTTCTTGGGAAAGCTTCAGTGTTCCTCTTTCTCGGTCTCTGATGATCTCCATACCGAGTATTTTCTTAGCTGCACCTAAATCCTTCATCTCGAATCTCTCACTTAATTTCTGTTTCAGACTTGAGATTACCCTCATGTCTTTAGCCGCCACCAACATATCATCAACATAGATGAGCAAATAAATCTTGGAACCATCCTCAAGAGTTTTGATGTAAGCAAAATTGTCTCTAGCACTCTTCTCAAAACCAATCTCAGTCATGAAACTGTTNAACGAGATAGATAACACACCACAACTCGGAGTGAAATCATCTCTTAGACTACCTAAAATGACCCAATGACACGAAAACAAATATTAACACAGAGAAGACCTAAACCAATACTGAAAACAGATCAGATCCTAGCTATGAGATCCTCTTGATCGACGTGTAGAACTTGTCTCAATAGCTTCAACACCCAGAGGCGCATCGTCAGAAAAGCTTGGTCTCTCCGGTTTTCACTGTTCCGGTCCTAAACCTAAAACGAACAATACATCCGACTGACCCGTCCAAGAGTTATGAAGCTACAATAACCGGCGAAATAGATGGTTCTCCGAACTAACTATACAATAACCAGAATGCTAATCATCTAAGGATTAGAGATTGGAGCATAGATTAGCATATCATCACCTTGCAGTGCAAGTTCTAAGTAGCAACATCCCTTCCATCAAGTTACGAGACATACACAAACCTTGGTCGGACTGAAAACAAAACAAACGACATCACCCCTTGCTGCAAGACCCGCCGTGGCTGGAATGAGAGGTAAGATTTGAAGAAGAAACCAAATCCGACCAATGAAGCTCGTCGAAGAAAGCTTCAGCCCTCACTGCTCTCCGATACCCACAAGCCGCCGGTGACAAAACAGCAAACGAAGTCCACCTCCCCAAATCCACCAGATCTGGCCAAGATTCAACGCTGTCCTCCAACGTCCGCACCTGAGCCTTCACCATCAACCTCCACCCAATGGATCTCCGCTTCACACGCCGAGGAATCGCCGGAACAACCACCTTTGAGAGTCACCCAACCGACGACGACGATAAGACAAGGAGCGAGACTGAAAGGGAACTACTAAGAAGAAGAGAACTAAAAGGACGGAGCTGACAAGCTAAACAGAGGCTAAAGTTGAAGTCTTTAGCTTGAATAAGCTTCTGTCTAGGATTTAGAGAACTTGTCTAGGTTTGTTTCAACGAACTCAAAATGCAACAGAAACAAAAAAAAAAAACAGAACAAAATAGAGCACAAACAAATGTTTACCCAGTTCACTTCCGTTAACGAGGAAGCTACGTCTGGGCCGGGATCTGTCTCCCGGAATCCACTAATCTCAGAGTTTAACACAAAGAAATCTCTCACCCACTGAACCCCTTAAAAGCTCACTCGATTCAATCTCTCTTGTCTCACTCTGTTTCCCCAAGAACATAAAACACAAGTTTACTCTTTGTTTATGTTCTCTCTACTTAACCTTATCTCTCTCTCACTGCATACACTTCCTTTAAATAGATGCTTGCTCAATAACCCTAGTTCCCCTTCTAGCCGCTTCTACAAGTTGCCTCTTCCTTGGCATTATTGTAGTGACATCACTCGGTCTCTTTGCAGGGAGCAAATAAGACGAATTCCTCTTTTGCTTTTGCTTTAACAGTCTCGGCGGCAAAATCGGATTGTTGCAGCTTGTGGTCCTGAACGTGAGTCATCACCTGAGCTGGCACTACTTGTCCTCCAAGCTTCTTTTGAATTTTTTCTCATTCTTTGTTCACTAATCCTAACAAAACTCCACCTAGTGAACCAATAACAACAATAAGAAAACATGTTAAGTGTACTTAACTTTAGTGAGAGAGAGATTCTGGTCTGATTAGTCTTTGGATTCCATCCCGGTTCCTGAGTAGGATTACTCAGTCTGTACACGTAGCAAGTTCAATGCTGTTTGAAACTTGCTAACGGGCACAACCTTAGTAAAGATATATGCAGGATTTACATCCGTGGATATCTTTGTCACTTCCACAACTCCATCTGCTAACTTGATGTCAATGTGCTTCTTCCTTTCATGGTGCACATTGTTCTTTGAAAGAGCTATGGCGCCTTGAGAGTCACAGAAAATCTCAACCGCCTTCTGATCATAGCCAAAATCCTTCAATAAACCTTTAAGCCATAATGCCTCTCGTACTGCTTCACTCAGAGACATGTACTCGACTTCAGTGGAGGACATAGCCACCACTTTCTGTAAACGCGACCTCCAACAGATAGTATTTCCACCAAGGGTGAAGACCATGCCACCAGTAGACCTTCTTCTATCGACATCTCCTGCGTGATCTGAGTCACAATAACCTCTAATGAGGAAATCAGACCCTTTCCGGTAGCACAGCTTCATCTTTTGTGTTTCCCTGATGTATCTTAGCACCCACTTGACTCCCAACCAGTGTTCTTTGATCGGTTTACTCATAAATCTGCTAATGACACCAACAGGATACGCCAAGTCTGGCCTTGTTCCGATCATAGCATACATAATGCTCCCAACGACATTAGAGTATGAAACTGTCTTCATGTACTCCTTGTCTTTGAGCAGTTGCTCGTCAGTAGCAGCCTGCATCTTTAGGTGAACTCCAAGTGGAGTTTCTTGCTTCTTCGCTTGATCCATCTTGTACAGTTCCAAAACCTTTTCAAGATAACCTTCTTGGGAAAGCTTCAGTGTTCCTCTTTCTCGGTCTCTGATGATCTCCATACCGAGTATTTTCTTAGCTGCACCTAAATCCTTCATCTCGAATCTCTCACTTAATTTCTGTTTCAGACTTGAGATTACCCTCATGTCTTTAGCCGCCACCAACATATCATCAACATAGATGAGCAAATAAATCTTGGAACCATCCTCAAGAGTTTTGATGTAAGCAAAATTGTCTCTAGCACTCTTCTCAAAACCAATCTCAGTCATGAAACTGTTGAATTTCTGGTTCCACTTTCTTGGTGACTGTTTCAGGCCGTATAGTGACTTGTTTAGTAAAAAAACTTGTCCTGGCTGGATCTGACTCTCAAAACCCTCAGGGATCTCCATATAAATCTTTTCATCTAACTCGCCGTGGAGAAATGCAATCTTGACGTCTAGCTGTTCCAGTTCGTAATCTTCTTCTACAACAATGGCTAACAAGATCTTTATGGATACGTGTTTCACCACTGGTGCGAAGACCTCCGTGTAATCAACACCTTCTCTTTGTGAATACCCTTTAGCCACAAGTCTGGCCTTGAATCTTGGTTTCTCAACTTCAGGAATCCCAGGCTTACGCGTGAAAATCCACTTGCAACCGATGATTCTTTGTCCTTTAGGCGGTATGACTGCAGTCCATGTGTGATTCTTAAGGAGAGAATCCATCTCTTCAAGCATTCCACCTCTCCATAATTCCCAATCAGCATCTCTTAGTGCCGCTTGATAGGTTGCAGGTTCTGTTTTATCTCCATCGAATGTGGTGACCAGAGCCTCCCCATCAAATTCATCTTCATCATCCGTTTCTTCTCTAAAGTAGCCTTCCACATCAAATCTCCTAGGAGCAGTGATGTGTCTCCTTGCTCTGTCTCGAACCAAATGATAACTTTCAGGTGAATCATGTGTAGGATCTTCAGGGACTGCGTCCTCCTCTGTTTGGTGATCGTCTTGAACAGGTGAGTGATCTCCCAGGGATCCTGTTTCTTCCAGGAGATCTCCACCCTAGCGTGTATCACCAGTTTCTTCAATATCAATGTCCAGAGAACCGCTTGATGCTTCTTCTTCAGAGTTTTGATTTCCCTGCATTCCTTGCAGACTGCTGCATTCTCTTGAAAGGACACATTTCTACTTACTGCAACTTTTTTTTCTTCTAGTAACCATACCTTGTAACCTTTCACTCCTTCTAGATTGCCTAGGAACACAACTTTCTTGGCTCTAGGAACCAATTTACCTTCATCCGTATGAACAAAAGCAACAGATCCGAATCTCTTTAAGTAGCTGTAAATGGGAGGCTTACCTGTCCATCTCTTGTCAGGAATCTCAAAGTTTACTGCAGACGTGGGTGTTTTGTTGATCAACTTCACTGCCGTGTTAGTAGCTTCATCCCAAAATCTCGTAGGCATTCCAGAATCACTTAACATGCTCGTAACTTTCTCCATGATCGTCCGATTCATCCTTTCTGCAACACCGTTCTGCTGGGGCGTGTATGCACATGTTCTGTGCCTTGCGATGCCTCTCTCTTTGTAGAACTCATTGAACAGGTGATTGCAGAATTCTAGACCGTTGTCGGTCCTTAAGATCTTGATCTTCCTCTCTGTTTGGTTCTCCACCAGAGTGCTCCATTCAACAAATTTCTCAAATGCCTCGTCCTTGTGCTTTAGGAAGTAAACCCATGTCTTTCTCGAGTAGTCATCGATGAATGTAATGAAGTACTGACATTTTCCCAAAGACATTGGCACTAATGGAGCTCCCCATAAATCCGAATGCACATAGTTGAGCTTGTCATTGGTACCATGAGTAGCTAAGACAAAGCTGACTCTCTTTGCTTTTCCATAAATACAGTCTTCACACAACTTTAGAGTTGTGATCCTCTTCTTGTCCAGAAAACCCCTCTTTGCTAAGATTTCCATGTTTTTCTGACTTATGTGGCCCAATCTCCGGTGCCATAAGACTGTATCGTCAGGTGATCTCTCAACTGCGAGAGACTGACCAGTTTCGGGTCTTCCTTGAAGAAGATAAAGCTTCTCATGTCTCTTTCCTACCAGAATGGTCCGATCTTCTTCTTTTATCTTGGGAATCCTGTTCTTAGATTCAAAACTGCATCCTTGCTCTTCGATTGTTCCCATAGATATATAGCAGGTTTCTGTCCATATCAGGAATGTATCTCACATGTGTGAGCAATACTGTTGATCCATCTTCATTTTCTGATCCTGATATTGTCGATACCTCTGACCTTTGATGTAGTTTTATTTCCCATCCTCACCGACCCTCCAGCATCTTCACTTATTTCTTCAAACCAGTCTCTCTTGTGAGTCATGTGGTAGCTGCATCTTGTATCCATGATCCACTCATTCTCCAAATTTACCTCTACAGAATAAAGTGCTTCCGACACATAGAGCCCTGCACCATCAGCTGAGTTTCTCTTCACCATCGCAGCATCTACTTTGCTGCCATTTCCCTGATCCTTCTTGTTTTCTTGCGACTTGCCTTTGTTTGGACATGCGTTTTTGAAATGTCCTTCTTCACCACATGTCCAACAACCTTTTCTACTCTTAGACTTGGATCGAGACCTATTCTTGTTTCCCTTCTCCTTCTGCTCAGACCTTCCTCTGTTCTCAGTTTTGTCCTTAGCATACAAAACTTCTGCTTGACCTTGGATACTCTTCTTATTTGACCCAAACTCTAACTCCTTAGAGTATATAGCAGCTATAACCTCATCTAGAGTTAACCTAGTTCTTCCAGTACTATATTTCAGGGTGTCTCTTAACTGATCAAACTGCCTAGGAAGCGACATAAGCAACAATATAGCCTGATCCTCATATGATACTATTACTCCGGTATTCTCTAGATCAGCTATAAGATGAAGGAACTCGTCGATATTACCTTCAACAGACATGTTTTCGTTCATTTTGAAACCGCAGAGCTTCTGCTTCAGATAGATGCAGTTAGGAAGAGCTTTAGACATGTACAAGTTGTCTAGAGCTTTGATCATAGAAGCTGCAGTCTTCTCTTTCTTGATCTTCCTCAGTACTTGATCTGAAACGCTCAACACTATGGTGCTCCTCGCCTTTCTTCTTTTCTCCTCTAGAAGCTCGTCTATCTCCTTTGCTTCTTTTCCCTTTTCTTTGGTTCCACCTTCGTCACCCTTAGACTCCTCTGGATCTGAGACTGAATCTTGTGTTTCCGAGAGAGCCACCGTTAGACCCAAAATATCCAAGTGAGCCATCAGCTTCTCCTTCCACAACGTGTAGTCTCCTCATCCATCAAACTTCTCCACCTTGATCCTTGCCGACGACATGGTTCCTCTGCTTGAGCGGACTTTACAGAACCACCAAACAACGCAACCAACGCTCTGATACCAATTTGACAAGCTAAACAGAGGCTAAAGTTGAAGTTTTTAGCTTGAATAAGCTTCTGTCTAGGATTTAGAGAACTTGTCTAGGTTTGTTTCAGTGAACTCAAATGCAACAGAAACCAAAAAATAAAAACAGAACAAAACAGAGCACACCAACAAATGTTTACCCAGTTCACTTCCGTTAACGAGGAAGCTACGTCTGGGCCGGGATCTGTCTCCCGGAATCCACTATTCTCAGAGTTTAACACAAAGAAATCTCTCACCCACTGAACCCCTTACAAGCTCACTCGATTCAATCTCTCTTGTCTCACTCTGTTTCTCCAAGAACATAAAACACAAGTTTACTCTTTGTTTATGTTCTCTCTACTTAACCTTATCTCTCTCTCACTGCATACACTTCCTTTAAATAGATGGTTGCTCAATAATCCTAGTTCCCCTTCTAGCCGCTTCTACAAGTTGCCTCTTCTTTGGCATTATTGTAGTGACTTCACTCGGTCTCTTTGCAGGGAGAAAATAAGACGAATTCCTCTTTTGCTTTTGCTTTAACAGTCTCGGCGGCAAAATCGGATTGTTGCAGCTTGTGGTCCTGAACGTGAGTCATCACCTGAGCTGGCACTACTTGTCCTCCAAGCTTCTTTTGAATTTTGTCTCATTCTTGGTTCACTAATCCTATAAGGAGTCCTCTCCGGCGCCGGAAGGACAACCGGAGAGGCGGAGCGACTACAACGGCGACTTTCTCTCTCTCTTACGCGACCTACTGAACTTTTTGTTAACGACTAGAAATGAACTTTTGTTTTTGGGTTGATATTGTAAGAAATGTGATGGTTTTTAGTATCAAGTAATATATTACTTGATTTATCCTTAGAAACAAAAATATAAAGTTGGTTAGTCTCAGTGTTGTACTAGTTAACGCCGGGGACTTTCACTATGTACGTGGTTTATCTTAGATCCATTGACTTTTGTTTTGGTCTTATGGTTTTATTTCTTGTGATATTTTATATTTGTATATATTATATGCTATATAGGCTGATAGCTATGCCTATGCACGTGTTCTAGTAATTTCGATTCATGCATTGACTTTTGGTCTCATTATATTGTGTACAAATCGTGCAAAATAAAAACTTGGTTAAACCAATCATGAATTGACTTTTTAATTTTATATTATCTGCAATAGTTGCTTAGATCTTTCTAAAAACATGGTGTATGGAGTTATTTTCATAGTTGTTTTTTGCATCTATATATAATTAGGCACTATTCCTCAAAATTTTAAGAATTTAAAACTCCAAAATCCAAGCGTATAAGTGTAATAATTTTCTTGACAACAAGATATAGCACAAAGCTCCAAAATCCATTTTAAATATTTACACTGTTCTAAAACAATGAATGTGAAATTTAAAAATGTTTTGAGTGTCCAGCTTTCTCTAGACATTCAGATTTTACCCTAAAACGTGAAAATAAGAAAAATCATCAATTAGTAAAGGAATTTTGATATCTAGGCAAATATGAATTGTTCATCTTGTAATAGCAATCATCTTTAACATTTAAAATCTGTCAGGATAAATTTTAAAACCAGAATTTGTGGAATATGCCAAAAATTTAGACGATCCATGAATATATTTGTGGAATATACATTTTCAGGTTGAGGTTAGTTACAGTTTTAATCCATGAATTAGTTAGATTTCTTTAAATAACATATTATATTTTTCCATATTGAACAACCTAATTAATTTATTGGCATAACTTTCAAATGAAAAGATTCATGTACTGTGAATATGGTTAGATTTTAAATATCCAAATATATGGCATAAAATAATTTTGACATTTTCTATTTTGTTCTTCCCAATCTATCTCTATTATATTATTTCGGAAGTACATGAATTTTTTTTAGACTATATAATAGATATATAGATGATTTTTTGGTTATAAACTTATGACATTCATAATTAGGTATATCATAATATACATGTTAGTTTGATTTTTAGTAATTAGGGATAGTATGGATTTAATTAATCATAGTAACATATAAAATTAATTATAGGTAACATTTAAAAGATAAAAAAATCTTTCAACCTAATTCTATGGGTTTGATCTCTTCCTTTTTGCAAAAGACTTAATTCATTTGCCTCAAATGCCTGGTAAGATAGTGATGCTCCAGTTTTACACCAATTCTGTACCATTCGTAAAGAGTTCAAACAATCTCATGATTCCTCAGGTACAGTAGAATCTCTATTAATTAATACTTTTTAAATTAATATTCGCTATAAATTAATAAATTCTTCTGGTCCCAAGTTGAGCCGGTGTACAAAATGACACATTTGATAAAATAGTAAGATAATAATTTTTTTGGAAATCCTATGTAAAAATATGGTCCTATCAATATCATAAATTAATAACCAATTAAACTAATATATAAATATATACATATAATTATATATACACATATATATCTAAGAAAATCTAGTGAGATATGACTCTATTGTTATTTGCCTATCTAAGAAAACCTAGTGAAATATGACTCTATTGTTGTTTGCATATTCTTGAATTTGCATTCTTGTTGGAGCTTATCTATAATTTTTTTCATTGTTATCTTTTCAAATCACATAAAAAAATTATGGAGATTCCTAGATACGATAAGTGCTTCTTTAGTAACTGGTTCTAAAGGTACATTAATTCTTCTTCGACTTCATAATTACTATGAAGGATAGTAGTAGCAATTTCTTCTAAACTCTAAACTTATAACATTTATCATTTTTAGCTAGATAATCTAGTAAACAATTGACATTCATCCTATTACGATAGCCAAGATCTTAATTTATAGAAATTTTTTTAAAATGTGAATGATAACAAAAGTATCTTATTTTGTAATCGAAATTTTTCAAAATTATGAAAATGGGAAAATCTATTCGTAAATTAGTATTTTATTAATTTATCGATAAATTAAAACCTCTATAAATTAATAAAATTTCATGGTCCCAACTTTATTAATTTATAGAGGTTTTACTGTAAATGTAAATGTTCACCTTTTTATTAAAGTACCTTCTTTCTTAAATTGTAAAAGTCTGAATAAGTTTTTGTTTGTCAGAGTCGGAGGAGGTTCCCATTTCTTAGGAAAAGAGCTGTCGAAGAACAAGAGAATGAAAGAGTTCTTGTTTTTATGAAGTTTCTCTAGAAAAACAATTTTAATAGTTTGTAAAATTGTTAATTTTGGAATTAACAATAAATATGATGCAACTTTTTGTAGATCGTTCATTTTCTACTATCTTAAGTAAAATAATTTGCATCTATATATACTTAGGCACTATTTCTCAAAATTTTAAGAATTTAAAAGTCCAAAATCCAAGCGTATAAGTGTAATAATTTGTTTGACAACAAGATATAGCACAAAGCTCCAAAATTCATTTTAAATATTTACACTCTTCTAAAACAATGAATGTGAAATTTAAAAATGTTTTGAGTAAGCAAAGAAAGCTGTTTTGCCTTTGGCTTCACCTGGGAAGCGACTATTAGCTAAAGCTCTCTCTTTAAAATCTGTAGGCAAAGGCAATCATCAGGCGGCGGTGAGTAAGCAAGGCCAAAAGGCTAAAGACGGTATTCCTAGGGGAGGAGGAAGTCGTCCTGTTCAGAAAAGGATGGGGGCTCTTTCGAAACCCCCAGCTCATACGTGAAGATACTAAGCTGGAACTGTCAGGGCATTGGGACGGACCTGACAGAAAATTATTTGGGTGATTTATGGAGGAAACACCGATCAGACAATTTATTTTTATCAGAAACAAAAAAATATTTTTCTTATTTACAAAAATTTAAGAATAAGTTTGGTTATAATAATTTGTATACTGTTGAACCCCGCGGGGCTAGTGGTGGCCTTGCTTTGTTTTTCATGGATGAAATAAATCTTTCAATTCTTTTTCATAGCAATCGTATTATAGATACACAAGCTTTAATCGGTCAACAAATGGTTTTTATGTCTTTTGTTTATGGTGACCCAATTCCTCAACATCGAGGAGAAGTTTGGGATAAATTAACGGATATTGGTTCTTTTCGGGTTGATCCTTGGTTTTTAATTGGTGATTTTAACGAATTGGTGGGTAATCATGAGAAGCAAGGTGGTGCATTGCGCTCAGCTTCATCTTTCATGCCTTTTATTTCAATGCTTCGACATTGTGGAATGCTAGAATTTCCATGTTATGGTGAACAGCTATCCTAGCGAGGGAATCGATGCAATAACCAGGTGATTCGCTGTCGCTTTGATCGTGCATTGGGGAATGAGGAGTGACATGGTTTTTATCCTAACTGGAAGGTAGATTATCTAGAGATGATTGGTTCTGACCACTGTCCAATTTTAGCAACTTGTTTGACGACGGCTAGGAGAAGACATCGTCAGTTTCGTTTCGATAAACGCTGGTTGGGGAAGGAGGGTATTGGTGACGCAGTTGAATCAGGGTGGAATCGTACAAGAAATTTTCGGGTTCCGGGTTTTGTGGACAAGATAAAGAATTGTAGAAACTCAATTTCTTGGTGGCGGAAAAATAATGTAAGTTCTGGCCCTTCGCTTATCTCTTCATTGAAGGCGGCTTTGCAGGAGGCGAAAATGGATGACGCAATTTCTCAGGAGGAAATTCGGGGTATTGAAAGAAAATTAAAAGAGGCATATCGTGATGAGGAAATTTATTGGCAACAAAAAAGCAGGAAGTTCTAGCTGAGGGTTGGGGACAAGAACACTAAATATTTTCACGCTTCTACTAAACAGAGGCGGGTGAGGAATAGGATTGTGGGTTTGTTCGATAGGGATAATGTATGGATTGAATCCCCGACGGGTATGGAGAATATTGCTACAAAATACTTTGAGGATCTTTTCAAACAATCGGATAGTAGAGGTATTTCAGAGATGTTACAGGAAATTACTCCAATCATTACGGATAGCATGAACATGGATCTAATTAGAGACATTTCTGAAGCGGAAGTCTAGAAAGCTTTGTTTGCCATGCATCCAGAGAAAACTCCAGGCCCGGACGGAATAACGGCTTTGTTTTTCCAACGTTTCTGGCCTTCTTTGAAAGGGGACTTGGTGGCTTTGGTTAGAGAGTTTTTTCGAACGGGTGGTTTTGATCCCCGTCTAAATGAGTCCAATATTTGTCTCATTCCTAAAAATCTATTGTCTCCGAATTTTAGTTACCTATTTCTTCATCCACACAAAACACTTTGTCTTGTTCGGATTGTTTCATCAATAAAAGTCACAAGATTCCATTTGCTTCAAACACAATTACATCCTCCCACCCTCTTGAATACATATATACTAATGTGTAGTCCTCTCCTATTAAATCCTCTGAAAATTTGAAATACTACCTTGTTTTGGTTGATCACTTTACAAGATACTACCTTCGTTGGGTATTCACTCACACAGAGTGCATACTTATGCTTGGATGTCAAGCTAAACTGGATTTATACATCTCGTCATGTCCAGTTCGTGGAAACGCAATATCCTTTTGCTACCACGCACTCGTCAGGAGTATCTTCGGTGATTACGCCGTCAAACAACGCCGATTCATCAAATTGGAATTCGATAATTCCGTTTCCACTTGCATCGTCTCTGCCAGCTCATTCCTCTGTGCCTCCGTGTTCTGATCGTCACTCGCCGGCTCCACCGGCAACCGCTACGCCATCTGGATCTCCGTTGTCTTCCCCTACACCGGAAATCTCCTCGTCGTCGTCTCAGTCATCGTTGTCAGCCTTGCCTGATCTCGATCATGAGACTCGAACCAAACGGGCTCATGATCCCTCATCTGCCTCGGCCCAACAAAGCCCAATACGACCTCAATCTATGACTCCTGCGCCACTAAGCCCAATACCACCATGTCCACCACACTATCCATCACCATCGTCTTCCCGATCCATCACGACATCCGCATCAACTTCGTCTCCGACGCCTGATCTTGATTCTCCGGTTTGTGTGCCGTCTCCTCTGCCACATAATCTCCACCCGATGCAAACCCGGTCCAAGAATCATATCAGCAAGCCAAAGACCAAATTTAGTGTCTCCGCTGCTCTCTCACCCATAATTCCAACAACGGTTGCTTAAGCACTAAAGGATCCCAATTGGAGAAATGCGATGGCTGGAGAGATTAATGCACAAATTAGGGAACACTTGTGGGATGGAGGCGCCATCGATAGCTCAGAATGAAATCAGCTGTAAGTGAATTTTTACTTTGGAAAATAAGCCTGATGGATCTATCGACAGGTACAAAGTCAAGCTTGTTGCTCGTGGATTCAATCAAAAATATGGCATTGATTATTGCGATACATTCAGTCCGGTTATCAAATCAACGACCATACGTCTTGTTCTTGAGGTTGTTGTGAAACGTTATTGGGCAATTCAACAAGTGGACATCAACAATGCATTCCTTCAAGGAACTCTTAAAAGGAGGTTTATGTTTCGCAGCCTCCAGGCTTTGTGGATCGGGACAGACCTCATCATGTGTGTCGGTTGCGGAAAGCGTTGTATGGTTTTAAACAGGCTCTTAGAGCGTGGTATCAGGAACTTTGGCAGTTCCTTTTACAGTCGGGGTACAAGACGTCTTTGGTAGATAACTCACTGTTTATCTACAAACATGGTCGTGATTATGTTTATGTTCTTATTTATGTGGATGATATTATCATCACAGGTCCAATGTATTTGGTGGAGGCGTTTCATGCTACTTTGGCTCATCGATTCTCACTTAAAGACCTTGGTCCATTGAGTTATTTCTTGGGAATCGAGGCGACTAGAACACCGAGGGGGCTTCATTTGATGCAGCGCAAATACATCACTGACCTATTAGCCAAGACTAATATGCTTGACTCTAAACCTGTTCCCACGCCTATGTGGTCCTCCTCAACACTTACAGTTTTGTCCAGAACACCACTTGCGGACGCCAAAGACTATCAAATGGTGGTTGGCAGTCTTCAATACTTGGTCTTCACAAGAGCTGATATTGTTTTTTTTGGTAAATCGTTTATCACAATGTATGCATAAACCAACTAATGCACATTGGCAGGCGGTTAAGCATGTGTTGCTTTATCTCAATGACACTCGCTCTCTTGGTATTTTCCTTCGTCGAGATGTTCCACTCACGGTCCATGCGTTTTCTAATGCTGATTGGGGTCGTGATCATGCCAACTACGTATCCACTAATGCTTACATTATCTAATTTGGTGGAAGTCTCATCACCTGGCCATCCAAGAAACAACGTAGTGTGTCTCGTTCATCCACTGAAGCTGAGTATCGGGCAGTCGCGAGCACGAGTTCTGAACTGCGGTGGGTTTGCTCGTTACTTCAGGAAATGGGTATTGCGTTACCATTGGCTCCCGTCATTTATTGTGATAACATAGGTGCTACTTACCTGTGTGCAAACCCGGTGTTCCATACCAGGATGAAACACATTGCTATTGATTATAATTTTGTCCGATAGCATGTTCAGTCGGGTATTTTACGTGTTGCTCACATATCTGGGGATGATCAGTTTGCAGATGTCTTGACTAAACCTCTAACGAGTCCTCGTTTTCATGAGCTTAATGTCAAGATTGAAGTGTAGAAACTCTCTCCGTCTTGAGGGGGCGTATTGGAAAGTTATATATGTAAAGGATAAATGTGTAAATAGTAGTGGTGAAACCCTAGATATCATATATATATATATATATATATATATATATATATATATAT
>NC_025696.1:19574249-19606432 GCF_000633955.1 Camelina sativa
GATATTATATATATATATATATATATATATATATATATATATATATTGTAAAGTCATCTCAATAATACACAAGCTTTTCCTTATAGTAACTGGCGATGATGTGAATACGTGGTAATCTTCTTCTGGCAATCCACCATGATGAAAAAAACACAAAAGATTTTAAATACTCAGGCACTTCAACTACAGTTATTTCTCTGTCTTCTGCATAAGAATCCTCATAATAATGATTTTCTTCACTATCGATAAAAGAAAACAGAGTACTATAGAGCTTGTTGCATAGATCTATAAACTGTTCTTGTAGTAAGGAAACACCACAAGAACCATGGCTCCCTTGAATCTTGAACATGTTAATCAATGTAAATGGCGGTGGTCGTAAGTGGAAACCAAGCACCCACACGATTTGCACATAAAAAACGGAAAAACCCAGATACAAGACTCCCTCATGATGCTCCTTCCGCACAGAAAATAACAACGAAAACATTATTATTCCTTCCGCACAGAAAATAACAACGAAAACATTATTATTCCTTCACATGTTCTCGTCTGTAGTGCATTTTATATGTCAAAAAGAAGACACACTAAATTGGTGTCCACATAAGGCACTCCAAAAATCTCACGTGATGATATCACCACAACTGTGTTATTGTGAACAAAAATTTCCACCATACGCCTCTTTGTAATCAAAGCTTCAATGGGAACGAAAATAACATAGTGACTTATGTTACTTACATATGCAGTGTAGAAGTCACAATATGAGAAGATGTTAATTGCCTTTGGCTTTCTTTTCTCAAACTCCACCAATCCATAATCTCTGCCTTTGTATTGCGCATGTAGGTTTTTTTTACCCTTTTATCTCTTACAGCTTAGATGAAAATCAGCTCTTGTTATTTCCCATTGACAAAGACTTTCAAGAGTTTCGTGCTTTCAGGCACCGCAACACCACCTATTCCTTTGTTGGATTTTTTTATTTTCTCCAAAACTTGTATCGGGAACAATAGAGAGCACAAAATATCTATCAATAAAGATCTTTTTAATCGGACAGCCATAGATTTTGTGATAGAGATAATCCCAGTCGTGAACAAACAACATCTCGCGGCGACCACGATCTGGCGGTTCCCTGTTGAAGACGATGCTCAGGACATATACATCATTTTTTGTTGGTTACCGTATCAATATATGTATTGTCGTTCTTCTTGCTAAATAGGTCGATGACTTCAACCAATTCCATTGGTGAAAAGTTTGTGTGTCGTACCCTTTTAATCTCGACGAAATCTATATTTTCGGTGTCTTCATCACAACTATTATCAGTCATAGGAAGAACATTTTCAATGAGAGTCTGCTATGCTGCAAAATCAAAGAGTACTTCCTTGTCTCGACTATAATCACTATGTGACTCACACTCGTCATCATCAACAAAATAATTTAGATAGTATATCTTATTTAACGTGGCTTTGTCATTATCGACTTCGTCTCCTTTTCCTGTGTTGACAGCAAAGTTATTTTCTTCTAAGCTTAGAAGATCATCATCATTGATGTTGTTAAAGATCAGCATCTCCTTCATCGTCGACAACACCGTTCTGTTCTTCCAAATCAAAATTATCTTCAACGTCTTCTTCTAATTGATTAGCGTGACAAAAATCACAGCTTGTTTTGAACACAAATTCAGATGACTAATGGACGACCTCTGATCCAAAATCTGCATTATCTTTATGATAAGAGAGCACATGTGAGAGGCACATATTAAGAGTAAAGAGAAGCATGTGAAGGATAGAGTATAAATAGAGTTAGTAGAATCTATTGTAGAGACTTATCCTGCGTGATCATAGTTGTGAAAGCTTTCTCCTGCGTGAGAATGGAATAGAGCCTGCGTACTCTGTTAGGATGATAAGAGATTGAGAACTGTAACTCAATCCTTATCAATTGGTGCGGTGAAACTGTGATCGGAGGGTCAACGCGAGTGAAGAATTAGGTTTTGTGAAATTAGGGATTTTGATTGCAATGTGTCTTGAGGGATTTCCTATCTTCAATGGTGTTGCCGGTGAAATACGACCATGGATTTCATGGCTGGAGGAGTTCTTTGTTCGAGAGAATTTCACGGCAGATGAGAAACTAAATCTTGCACAGAGTCTTCTGGAAGGTGAAGCTCTCTTGTGGTTTCAATGGCGAACAAGAGTATATGGATATTTTGACAGTTGGGGAAAGATGGAGTTAGCTTTGTTGTTGCGATTTGGTGATAAAGATGAAAGATTCAGACTCATTCAGGATCTTAGAGAAGAGAAACAGATTGAAATCTTGCAAGATCAAAGCAATCAGGTAAGAAATTCTTTCTCGGAACCTTGCCATAGGTATTAGGCCTGTGATCAGAGAAAATCTTCTCAAAAATGTGGAGATGGCCGTGTTTGAGGGCGTGGGAACTTATGGTTGGATTGCGACGGTTGAGAGATTTTTCAGGACTGGAGGATACAACGATGCTGAGAAATTAGTCTTAGTTTCAGTGAGTTTGCAAGGAGAAGCCTTGAGCTGGTACAATTTGGAAGTGAATAAGAGGCAGTTTGAGAGTTGGAGTCAGTTTAAATCAAGATTGATTCTGCAATTTGGTCAATCGAAGATTAGAGGACCACGTCTAAGTCTGTTTCGTATCAAACAAACAGGAACTATATCTGATTATGTACAGAGGTTTGAAGACTTGTCTTCTCAAGTGACAGGCTTGGATGACCAGCAATTAGAAGGGATTTTTCTCAATGGGTTAACACATGAAACACTGGAGCATGTTCGTATACAAAAGCCACATAACTTGTCAGAATTGTTGGCCGCAGCTAGAGCTATAGGGTGGAGTATAAAAGAATCTAGTCAACAAGGAGGCTCACATAAGGAGAAGGACTCCTCTAAAGAGAAGCAATTGCTTCAGATTGAGAACTCTGTTGTTGTGAAGACATTATGTCAGCATGAAGACGTGATTTGTGAATCAGAATCGACTTTAACTTTGTCAATGATTGATTCTAGTCTCCAAATGGAATCACAAGAATCAGTAACTTCAAACTTTACAACATATGGAGTTCAGATGGAGGTGGAATCTGTTGAAGTGAAGAAGTTGGTTCAACAAAAAGAATCCATACGTGAATCAGAATTGGTTTCGATAACAGAGAGGACTGAGTCGATTACACAATCAAAATTATGTAAAACAATGACTGCAGTTTCTGAGACCGTGTTTGTTCAGTCAAGGGAATTAATTCCACATGAGGAGGAGCAATTACATGTTTCCAAGTTTTCAGAAATGGCTGAATGCGTTGAGAAGTCAACATGTGTGAAGACCAATTTTTGTGAGTATGCCTTAGAACGGGAAAGACAAGACCAAAAATGTTACAAATTCTGGAAATTCAAGTTCAAAGACAAAAGAGTTTGGATTGGGGAACTGCAGCATAACAGTTTGGTGAACTCACTCCACTTACGATCCCAAAACAGTTTGGTGAGCTCACATCAAACAGAGATGGAACATGATAAAGGGAAAAGGTTGGTGTGTGTGTCCAAGAATGACATAGAGCATAGGCCTGCTATTTGGTGGTCTCAGATTGTAAAAGTCAGAAAACCTGCGACAAAGATGGACATTGAGATGTTATGGAGTGTTGTCATGGGAAAAGTAGCGTCTGTTTTAAGGAGGCTACTTGGTAATGCTCAGGTTTCATGTTTTCCAGTGCCTCAGTATGCGACTATATGCCACAACGACAACCAAGTATGGTCACAGTTGAAACATAACAAGTTGCCCAAAGCATGGTGGTTTAAGTACAAACTCCTTGGAATTGAGAACAAGGGTACATACAGAGAGGGTATACATGATTACAGGATTCACAAGATGCAGGAAACAAGTTTTAAAAGACTGGAAAACCTCCATCACACTCTACACTCTAATACAACAGATACTGAAAACAGTTCATCATGGTTGCAGGATGTTGCAGCAAGAGTTTATTATTCAGTGAAGTTTCTGATTGAGTTTCTATGCAGTGATGTTAAACATGGCTCATGGTCTGCTGAAACTGTTAACAAGAGAGACTACTTTTCAGTGTGGCATCGCTGGAGAAAGAAGAAACTGCAGAAGACATTCTTAGAACCTGCAACTACACTATGGTGCAGAGAATTAATGTGTGTGCAGCAGCTTTACCATGGCAACATCGATTGTCTTCATTTGTTTCTATCTTTACTGCTACTTCACAGCTTGAGGACAAGCTGTTTTGAAAGGGGGGAGTATTGATAAGAGAGCACATGTGAGAGGCACATGTTAAGAGTAAAGAGAAGCATGTGAAGGATAGAGTATAAATAGAGTTAGTAGAGTCTATTGTAGAGACTTATCCTGCGTGATCATAGTTGTGAAAGCTTTCTCCTGCGTGAGAATGGAATAGAGCCTGCGTGCTCTGTTAGGATGATAAGAGATTGAGAACTGTAACTCAATCCTTATCACTTTAACAACAAAACTTGAAACTTCATCATAGACTTGTCTCTTAGTGGATAACTCCACATCATGTCTAAGCTCATGGACAAAGTCTTTGCCCTGAAGATGACAATTCTGTACTCATCCACAAATAGTGCTCTTTGTTTCAAGTTTCTCAAACGATTAAACATCAAAATGTCATAATCCCTATATACAAAAATGATTCCGGATCGGGTCAACTGCAGAAAATAACCCGAAATTAAAGCTGTAGGATTCGGGTAAGAATAAACCTGGGATGAATTAAATGGGCTATCAGGTTATCCATACAAAAACATCAATAAATAAAAATCCTAAATGGAAACAGCAATAAATTTCTCACAAACATTCCTACTCATTAATATTAAATAAAATTATCATTAAGACATTAACTGTCTTCCACAAGAAAATATTCCACATATGGTATTAAATTTAGGAAACTTAAAATATTAATACTTAAACTTTTAGGAAACTTAAAAGATTTGAAATATTGTTCAGTCATGAACTTTAGGAAACTTATTTAAGTAATTATTTTAGATTCATCGTATAAAATTTGCATTAAAAACTTAACAATAAAATCTAAATCAAATCAACATATTTGTTACACCAAACTTAACAAAAGTATTCAGTAAACTTAGGATATTGATTAATAATAGAGATCTCAATATTACTCTAACAAAAAAGAGAAAAAAATATCCCAGATCGGTTAGAATTTTTTTTGACAAAGGTTTACAAGCATTATAAATAGGACTAATATTTTTCTAACTTCTAAGCAGGAGTCTTGATAAATCAGGGGTCCAAATTTGAAAATTATATATAAAGTGTTATATTTTAAGTTCTAAAAATTTAAATTATTTGAAAATTTTAATAGTTCTAAGCTTTTAAAAATTTTCAAAATATTATAATATTAAAATTATTAAAATTTAAACATCTGACAAATATCAAAACTTTCAAAAGGTTCAAATATTATAAATATTTTAATATTATAAACTTTGTAAGAAGTCTAAAATATTATTAAAATTACACTGTATAAAAGTTTAAGTATTAATATTTTAACTCTTTACACTCTAGTTGCGATTGTTATTTCTTTCAAAAAAAGTTTTGAGAGATATTTTTTTGTTTGCGAATTTAGTCTGTTAATGTTAATGAAAATATAAATATTATTTTAAATATACATCATTAATAATGTATATATAATAGCAATCCGAATAAATGTGACCAACAGTTGTGTTTTGTCAATCGTACCTTTTGGATATTTTCCGAAAAGTTGTGATGGATCATCAAAACGGTTATTTATGAAAAGTTACAACTGTTCACTGTAGAGTTGTGTTTATTATAACATTCATATCTTTTGAAATCTATATATTTATCTGTTTGACTGTTTTCATTTTTTTGCCAACATAAAATCAACTAAAATTTCTATCTCAACGGTTATACATCTTTCTGAATTATTTTCTAGCATTCATTCTTTTAAAAGTCAATAAATTCCTCTAATTCTTGATTTAACAAAATATTTTTGGAAATGATGAATCTAATATACAACTTTTCATTAATTTTAAATATAAAAATTAAATGAAAATACCTAGAGTGTTTTTCCAAGAGTTAGATGGATCATATAGTGATTTTTTGGATTTGACTTTTCAATATGGTAATAAAGATGCTTTCTATTTAAAAGCTGTTTATATGAGTTGCATATATCGGAATTTGGAAGCTGCATTAATATTACTACAAAGTCCAGATCTGAAAAGATATCCTCAAGCTATATGGCTATCTTGTATATTTTTCATTTGTGTTGGACGGTTTAATTGTAGTAAACGTGAAATGAATCGTTTTAAATGGTATTTTTTTCAGATAAAATTTCATCTGTTAGAAGAAAACAATGATTCGGATTCATTTCACGTCAATATAAAAGGAGGAAACTTTTTTAGTCAACTAATTAATCAACACAAATTTGGTTTTATGAGATCTTGTAATTGTTTATTTGTTTGTTATAAATGTAATTTACGACATCAAATTATATATTTCTTACAAAATGTATAAAATGAAACATATATATTGAAACTTTATATTTTGTATGGTGATGGATGATGATGAATGATGAACAGATGAATGCAAGGTGTTTCAATTACTCTTATGATGTTGTTGCATAAAGGATGTCAAACCATAATGAGTGTGATGCAAGCAATCAGGATGTGAATACTTATCTAAGTCAAGCCAAATATGATGAATGATTTTTACTAACAACCTAATGATGATTATGAAATACAGAATGTAAAGCTACAAAGACAGGATACTAAATGCAAAGTAAACAGTAAAACAAAGCAGTAATGATACTAAATAGGAACATGAACTATACTAATGCAAGATAAGTAATGAAACAAGAACAAACAGAAATGAAATGGATGCAACAGGAATGAAACTAGAATGGAACAAAAAGTTGCAGGACATAAAACAGGTAAGATGCAGAACATAAACAAGAACTCTGGGATGAGCTCGAGCAAGCACTCGATCGGATGCTCGATCGAGTGAGTGGTTGAGTGGACAAACAAAGAACAGAAATAGAGCAAATAATGAAAACAGAGCAGACAACAAGCAATTAACAATACTCAAACAGGGAAATCAATAAACAAAGAAAAGGTCCTAAGGATGGATTCATGGGCTGGACTCAAGCTATGGTTATCTAAATCGGTCAACAAACCTCAATCAACAATGAGCTATCTCTAGAAAATGATATACTAATACATGTTAATCCATTCTCATGAAAATAACAATCAAGCCAAGATACTTCTTAGACCTAGTTCTCACTAGCAATGAGACGGATCCGGATATTCGGGTTTTTTGGGTATATCCGAATCCGGATCCGGATCCGCCGGAGATCTAATTTTCTTATCCGGATCCGGCTCCGCTAGTAGCGGATTTTCAACTGACGGATATCCGACTATAATCTCGGATACTTGCGGATATCCGTATCCGGTTGCAAAGTTGTATGGGCCTTCAACAGTCGAAAAAGCCCGTGAAACCTGCTTAATAAGTATGTGTTAGTGGTATTTATAGAAGAGAAGTTGACTACTTTTCTTTCATTTGTCCGATGTGGGACAAGCTAGTTAGAATAAGAGTGTGAATGGTTGCAGTGGTTGGGGCGGACAAATCCATCTGCGGACTGGACCGCTTTTTATTTACCATTCAGCAAATATAGTCTACAGTGGTACAGTCCAAATAAAGCAGAGATAAGACCGCTGCGGACCAACTGCGGACCGCTTTTGCATACAAATAGAGTTGGTCCGCAGCGGTCTGTAGACCGCCCCAAAAATAGAGTGGTCCAGACCGCAGACGGATTTGGCCACCCTGACGGCAGTTACCATTCAAACCCTAAGAAATGTGTATAACATATGTTTTGAGGCCCACGTTCCATGACCCACGTCTCACTTCCCCCAATCTCACATTCCACATCCCACATCGGCAGTTTAAAAACTAATTCCCCCAGATACCTCCTATATATCCTACCTCCACCCATTCAAATGGCCAATTCTTATAAGAAACCGGATTCTTAACCGGATTCGGATATCCGGCTTGTTAAATACTTAGTATCCGGATACGTATCCGATTAAGGCGGATATCAGCTTTTAGTCTCCGGCTCCGGACCCGTCCTACCGGATATCCGGTTTTTCGGAGCGGATAAGACCGGATTCCGGATCGGATACCGGATATCGGATAATTGGTCTCAGGGCTAGTTCTCACTAGTTATTACATATCAAAGCAGACATTAAACAACCAGATCATCAATGTCAAAAATCATAGTAAACATCTAATCTCTTAGCATATTTCATGATAATCTCTAGTATTAGCCTTATCTAACAACTTAGACATTGGTGTGATGCTAAGAAGCTTAAGATCTACCCTTACCCTCTCAGTATAATAATAGCATAGAGTGTATCTAACCGAGAAGAGATATTAAGCAATCAATCTTGACCAATCTAAACAACCATAACCCTTATCCATCCTAATCCATCCTTAAGATCCTAAACCACTACTCGCAATCACTAAACATGATGAACAAAATCATAAACCCAGAAATCAATGAAAGTTGCATGATTAGAAAGATGAGATCAAGATCTATAATATTAAAGAAGAAATCAAACTCAAATTCTTAATACTTAGAGAGATAGAATAAACAAGTATCAAAGATTTATTGAGATTGTACAAAAGTGGCTAGAGAATCTAAACAAAGAAATGCAAAAAGTAAAAAATTCCCAAAAGGGTAAATACTAGGTTTATAAGATTTTTCTCTAAAAGGTGGCTCTCTTTGTGGTTGCAGGGTACAAATCTTTATATCGGAGAGAGGGGAAGCCCTAAAAGTAGCTAGAAGACAAAATGGAGGGTCGACGGTCAACTCGACCAGGTGCTCGGTCGAGTGCTTGGTTGAGTGGCCTCTTCTTTTGCTTCTTCCAGCCGATCGAGTCCTTCTCTACACACGGTCGAGTGTCTGGTCGAGTGGGCGGTCGAGTGGACTTCCGAACTTGGTTTCTTCTGCTCTAACTCCTTGATCTTCTTCACTTTGATAGCTCAAATATTTCTCAACATCCTTCCATGCTCCTTAGGATCCAAATTCACCTGTTTATGCAAGAAACTATGCAAATGCAATGCAATTCTACTCTAATGCATAAACATTCCTAAAGCTACTCAATAATGGCTAAATGTGCTAATAAATCATGCAAAAGATGTGAATATACTAAGGTAAAACATGGTGAAATATATGAACATCATATATTTCATGGAATTTTATTCAAATATTCAAAAAATCTGCAGAAAATATCAATTGTGTGTTTTATCGTAACTTATAATTGCGTTTATTTATCGTAATTTTTCGTAAAATATGTGTTTTTTAAGATTTAACTATTTCAATTTTTATTTTTAGAAGTTGTGTATTTTTATTATAATCATTGGTTAAATCAATTTTCACTCAAGATGAAATTTATCTTATGTTTAAAATTATTTTATCAGAAAATTGCATTTACTTATTATAATCGTTCATTTGATTATTTCTCTTAGATAACTTCGTCATAATATTTGTTTATGAGTAATATAGATATCAATAATTGTTATGATGCTTGTTACTCCTTGTAATAATTTTTCATACAATATTTTATACTTATAATAAATACAAATTATAAGTATAATTTCTATCATATTATTTTTAGTCTAATTTTTAATTTGATAGTTGTGTTTTTAAACTCACAGTTCTATATATTTAATTTCTACCATATTATGCGAGTATGTATACAATTTCATTCAATATTTTAGCTAATTGTGATGTAGATTACGATGAAATCTTATATTTTTAAATATCTAATCTTTTAAATAGAAACCTTCCATATGTTATTGTAAAATACATTTTTTGATTTTTTTGAATTGAAAAAAAATTCTTTTGTAAAATTAAAAATTGTGGTTGAAGTTACCGTTTTTACAAAATTTTCTTTTGTAAAACACACTAGGATTTAACCCGTGGTACACCACGGGACAATTATTTAATTTTATTTATAATGATATTTGATTTTAACGGTATTTAGTTATAAAATTATTTATTTTAAAATTTTAGTATTTTTTATATATAAACGGTGATACAATTATTCTTAAAGTATTATTATTTATGAGGATAAGACACTAAAATTATGAAATATAACTGTTTGTATAATCCTACTATATTAACTGAGAAGTACAAAATTAAAAGTAATCTTGAAAAGTGTAAAAAATTACATTCAATTGCCATTAGAAATTATTAAATAACAAGTAAAATTGTTGAGGGTATAAAAAATAATAATTATTATTAATTATTAATTACTGCTTCATAATCAAGATATTATCTGGTGAATTCTAACTCCTCAAAATCGCTGTTACATGGATAACAAGCGATTATAGTAGGATACACTAACCAAATATTCTAAACCAAAAAAATATTCCCTTAACAAAATCTCATAAAATATCCCCATAATAACAAAATATCATTATTATAGCTTTATTGTTTTATTGATATCAGACTTTCGATAAACATTTTAAAAATACAAAAAATTGCCCAGATTATAAACCAACATTTTCAATCACAAACCAGTATAAATAATTTATTTATAAAATTTATTATTACAGATTTTCTTTAAAAACAAATTTCAGGCCGCGGTATACAGAGGGTTAGTAGTACTAGTATATAATTAATCAGAATAATATTTTGTATTTATCTAAAATAATAATATTATTGTTTTGTTTAATTAATATGTAATTATTTAATTTAATTGATTGTTTATTTTTCAATGTATACAGTTTGATGATTGATTTTTTTATTTTAATTTAAATTTTGGGACACATATATAGAAAACAAATTTGTTTATTTAGATAGAATTAATTAGTTTCTATAAAAAAATCAATTTTGTCAATTTATCATATTGTCAATTTACCATATTTTACTTATTGCTTTTAATGCAATTTTGTAGAGACTAAAATTTTAAATAAAGCAAAATTAAAAGGGTAGAACTCAAAATATACTTAAAAAATGTATATATATATTTCAAACAAATTCAATAATAACTACTTACCATAAATCAAAATCATAATCATCACGCAGTTTATTGAACATTTGATCTCAAAACATTATAGTATATAGACCATTTGACAATTTGTTAAAGATGCCCTATGATGAGCAAAGACAACAATTCGGGTTTGAGACAACATCAATGTCTTTAAATTTGTTGCCTATTTTTTAGTCTAACTCAACAACATCATTGCTTCATCAGTGAGTTCATTGATCGTTGAGCCATGGCGTGCCAACCCAACCGTGCCAGAGAATATATCAAAGTTCTCAAGTTCAGCCGCGGTCTCAAAAACAGTTTCTAATTCATTCTTCATCCCCAGGTTTTGGAAAGTCTTGACCGTCTCAGGATTAGCTTTCATCATCGCAATGGTTAGCTCTATTGCAAATCTCCTTATTCTTGGAACCTTTGGAACTGGCTGTTCATATCTCTTGAGAATATTGACTAATGCCTCTGCTAGTTCTTCCTCACCCACTCTCGCTTTCTTGAACATCCATCTCAATTCTTCAAGACTCATCAACTTGAGAACATGCGGTGCTAATCCCACCATAACTTCTTGAGGTTTTCTCTCTTCAGACTTGATTGCCATAAGAACCTGCAAGATAAGATAACATTAGTGATGATGATGATTCATGAATATTCTAATTCAAGACCATGAGCACTCACTGTTGTTGCTGCAGATTTAATAACTTGCTTCAGCTGTTCATTGAACTGATCAGGAGCTGTATATGCACAGAGATTCCTCAAGATTCTCGCTGCATTCAACCGAATCAACGGGTTGTTCAACGCCTCAACGAGTTCTTGAAGAACATCTGATCTCAAGATACGTTGGCAGTTGCTTTTACTTCCTTGAGCTAGCATAGCTATAGACTCACCAGCAGAGACTCTCACACCAATTTTATCCTCTGGAATCTCATTGTTCAAGAATATGCGGAGAAGTCCCTTTAAAACCCCTCCCGTTCCCCCAATCTTCTCGGTTGCACCTTCGTCAAACGCAAGGAAAGTCAAGATCTCTGCACCAAGCTTCTGCAAATGAGGTTTACTCTTTCCATGTTGTAATGTTTCCCTAATGTTGCTCACTGTGNTGCCCTATGATGAGCAAAGACAACAATTCGGGTTTGAGACAACATCAATGTCTTTAAATTTGTTGCCTATTTTTTAGTCTAACTCAACAACATCATTGCTTCATCAGTGAGTTCATTGATCGTTGAGCCATGGCGTGCCAACCCAACCGTGCCAGAGAATATATCAAAGTTCTCAAGTTCAGCCGCGGTCTCAAAAACAGTTTCTAATTCATTCTTCATCCCCAGGTTTTGGAAAGTCTTGACCGTCTCAGGATTAGCTTTCATCATCGCAATGGTTAGCTCTATTGCAAATCTCCTTATTCTTGGAACCTTTGGAACTGGCTGTTCATATCTCTTGAGAATATTGACTAATGCCTCTGCTAGTTCTTCCTCACCCACTCTCGCTTTCTTGAACATCCATCTCAATTCTTCAAGACTCATCAACTTGAGAACATGCGGTGCTAATCCCACCATAACTTCTTGAGGTTTTCTCTCTTCAGACTTGATTGCCATAAGAACCTGCAAGATAAGATAACATTAGTGATGATGATGATTCATGAATATTCTAATTCAAGACCATGAGCACTCACTGTTGTTGCTGCAGATTTAATAACTTGCTTCAGCTGTTCATTGAACTGATCAGGAGCTGTATATGCACAGAGATTCCTCAAGATTCTCGCTGCATTCAACCGAATCAACGGGTTGTTCAACGCCTCAACGAGTTCTTGAAGAACATCTGATCTCAAGATACGTTGGCAGTTGCTTTTACTTCCTTGAGCTAGCATAGCTATAGACTCACCAGCAGAGACTCTCACACCAATTTTATCCTCTGGAATCTCATTGTTCAAGAATATGCGGAGAAGTCCCTTTAAAACCCCTCCCGTTCCCCCAATCTTCTCGGTTGCACCTTCGTCAAACGCAAGGAAAGTCAAGATCTCTGCACCAAGCTTCTGCAAATGAGGTTTACTCTTTCCATGTTGTAATGTTTCCCTAATGTTGCTCACTGTGAAGACAATCCCAGAGATAATCATCCTCAAGTTCTTCCCTGTTGCACCTGTCGTGCTCACCAGCTTCTTTAACAGCTTCAAAGACCGTTTCACAGCCAAGATCTTATAAGGCTCCGCAACCGGAACACTTGAATCTTCCAACAACCTCTTCTCAGCGTACGTGAAGTCAATGACCTTTGAAAGTAACCCTTTTGTTTTCCCAATCTTCCCACAGTTGTCATGATCTCGAGCTAGCCTTTTCAGAATCAGTAGTCCAAGATTGTTCAACGTCCATAGGTTTAATTGATTGATACTCTTTTCACCAATCTCATCGGTGGCTTGACCTGAATCTCTTGTGCTCTCTAAAAGAGAAGATATCGACTCAATGGCTCCCGGTAACCCTGCCACTCTCAGAGAGTTCTGCTTCTTACTAGCTAATTTTGAGAGAATCTCTGCAGCTGACTTTCTCACATCTTCTTGATTCTTGTTTCTCCAATTCAACATCTCCACTAACCTCTCTATGATTTCAAGATTTGTGCCAATCTTCTGTAGAGTATCAACCGAGTAGTCTATGTGGGTTGAGAATCTACAAAGAATCTGAACTCCAGTGAGCTGCTCATCAGGAGAATTTGTTAGCAAGAGCTCCATGGCAAAGATCACCATGTCCATCTTCAATCCGTCGAAGATGCTCCCATTGAGGCATCTAGAGTAGGCATCATAGAAGAATCTTCTCACCGAGCCCGTGCCAAAGTTCTCAAGACCGCATTCTTTATTCACTTTCTCAAGAATCTTGATAACGCTAATCATATATTCCCAGTAAGCTTTCTCAACAAGAAAGAGAACAGCCTCGGCTAGGGCTAGAGAGTAGAAGAGAGTCAAAGCAGAGTGGAGATTGGTGCTTTTGGGTTTCAAGTCATTGTCTCCGTAGTCTTGCTTGATGAGTTTGATCATGGAGATAGCAATGCTGGCGAAAGCAGAGCCAATCTGGAGCCAATAAAAGACTCTGCTCACGTTTCTTGAAACAAAGACCCATCCTGTGTAAGGCAACATAGGAACATCTGAGCTTTTCCATGTCCTTGTCCGCGCGGTCTTCCCCGGATGCCTTTCTTCTGTTCTCGGTTCCTGCACCGAGGATCTATTGTCGTTCTCATCAGCAATGTGAGCTGCCTGGTGGCATATTTGGATAACTTGTTTGACAAGGAACCGGAAGATGTTGATTCCAGAGATTGTGTATTTGGACTGATGCTGCAGTTCAAGCTCATGGCTTCTACTGAAAAGCCGAGCTCCTTCGACTACAAGAATCACAGTAACAAACCAGAAATCTGTTGTCTCTAAGCTTCCAGCAAATCCACCAAGAAGAACAACTGTTGCCCAAACGAATCCTAAAGATCCTAACCGTGAAGCAATCTGCGGTTAAGAACACATTCAAAACTCAAAAATAAATGACTTTTAAATAATGAAATAAGAATGTTGAAATCTCAAAAACCTTCTCAAGAACTCCAAGTCGTAAGGCAAAAAGGGTTAGTTTTTTCTCCGGCGCAGGAACTGGGAACTGTGTCGTCGGTCTCTGAGGTTCTGAAGTCGAAGTTTCGTCTGGTCGGAAAATACTTGTGCCAGAAGAACCGAGTTGTACGACCACATCGGTATTACGGTCAACCATTTGAGAGACAAACAACAGACAAACAGTTATGTGTTCTAGTTTGGTTTTACGTAGATAATTTGATTTATATAAAACAAATTAATTAGGTTAGTCCTCATGTGTGTTGTTTCACCATCCACGTCGTTGAGTCTGATTCATTGACTTTTGGAAGACAATGCACCATTTTTATGTCTCATGTCATTGATTAATTAGTTATTGAATCACATAATAACATTTCTCAATCTCGTGTAATTATTGTATAAATATGTACTAACTACTAACCAATCATTGGGAGTTTTGTTGACAAAAAACATTGAACGTTTTAAGATCGATCAGATCATTACTTTGGGATGGTTGAGCTGGATATTCCGATAACAGAATCCTAATCATATCGGTCTATTCATTTTCTTTTCTGAGATAATTGGTTATTAGTATACTATACGTAACAAAATGTAAGATCACCTTTGAATGAAATTTCATTAATCAACGATCGAAGTAACTTATTTTGTTTGGGATCAAATTGCAAGCATCGTGTGTAACGCTCCCGAACCGTCCTATGACCAGACAAACCATGGATCGACCCAGGAACGCTACGCTGAAGGCGACCGTCCGCGATCCGGCCGAGATTCCACCAATGGATCAGGTCCCTCAGCCAGTTCACCGGTGATGCCTTCCCGCTGTGAATGTCACTTAGGCTTTTCAACCTTTGGTACGTACGCGGCGTTGTGTTGGCCCGAACTAGGCCACATACCATGTCACTTATCCGAATACTTCAAAAATCCTTTTTATTTACTTTAGGTACATTGTTACATTTAAAACAAAATACCAAAGTAAAAATAGTAGGATCCATTTCGAAAAAAACATATTAGAAGGCAAAGGTTTTTCAAACAGAATGAAAACACCCTAACTGGTTTCTTAGCTGGGTACCCTCTAACATGCCATTTCCCACCCAATTACCGGGCAACATCAAGTAAACAAACACGCAATGCGGAAGCGTAAAGTCAAGCAGGCAAAAAACAATGAATGCTTAACACAATCAAGGAACTTGACCAATCTAGACATTTTAACCATCTTAGGCAAACTTGCCACATCCACCATCCACAACGTCAAGCAAAGAAGACTAGACTTAAATCAAGATAACTCGACTTAATCTAGACTCCTTACTCCCTAGGGCCCTTTGATAATCTGTCCCGTCCCATCACACCTTGCATGTTGAAACCACAAAGGTAACCAACCAGATCCACCCATCACACCTTTCGCATTGATACGACCGAGGTAACCAACCGGATTCACTTGGCTGCATCATCATGCAGCAGTTCGGGCTAGTAGCTAGCTATGCACCAAAATGTCCATGTTGTGAGATCACTTAGGATTAACTCACTGGAGTTCCACAACTCACTTCGGGGACAGAAGATCGACCACTAGTCCAAACGATGAACAGAAGCTTATATTCACGAATTAGCTAGAACAAGTACCATAATTCTAAGTTAAACAACACAAAGAATTAAGTACTTCTACTCTACCCAAATAATTTCAAGCAAGATAATCGAACAATGATTTTGCAAGAAAAATCAAGCAATAAATTCCACAACAACCATTAAGAAGTAAGAATAAAAATCAAGCAACTTAAGATTTTTACACATGCATGCCCTCTTTTTATGCACAAAATAGTGCCACTCAACCAACACGTGAAATTTCTCATCAAGTAACCTTAAATCACTTTTCCCCACCAATCTCCTCATGCATGCGATCTCTTTTTTAACCGAAAAATATGCAAGAAAATTCTTGCAATCAACCCACCAAGTAAACTGATCTTTCATCAAGTAAACCTGGCTTAAACTTCTCAAATTATGCATGTTTATCAAGCTGATTTATCATGCATGCCACCACACATCCGAATTTATGCAAGACTCATATTGCATCTTAAAATTCATCAAGTAAACATAATCCAACTCCTCGTCACTATGCATGCAACCGATTCTTTATGCATGCACTCCCTTTAAACCGAAATTTATGCAAGTAAATTCTTGCAGTCACTTACACCAAATAAATTGAACTCATCTCCTCAAATTTATGCATGCAACCGGTTTTTCATCCATGCAACACCAATTCAAACTCCCCAAGATTTCATGCAATCTTTCAAGAAATGTATGCAAGTCTACTTAAAAACTTAGCTAGTCTACATGCATTCTATCAAAAAGTACATGCAACAAGCAAACAAACAAGGATTGATGCAAGAGCTTTTAAGCTCATGCACCATCCACAATCAACTACAACTCACAGTGATTTAAGAAGAAGATTGATTGATCTGGCTTCACCACACCGCGGATCTGACAACACTCCTCTCTCTTCCTTAGCCTCTAGCTCCAGCAAACTCTCCTCTTCTTCCTCTCTTTGAACGAACAAGAGATATTTAGAGAAAGTTTCTGGGAGTGTTCTCTTTGTGTTAAAATCGCAAATGAAGCCCCCAAGGGTGATATTTATAGGCACATGGCTCTCTCCTTCGCATAGGACACTTGTTTGTCCAACTCCAACACTTGTCATTTGAGTGGAGCATGCAGCGACATGTGTTGGTTGGCAGACCAATCACGCATGCGTGACGCCCACTCGCGCACGTGTGCCAAACGCGAACGCACTAAGAACTCTTGGCCCTTTCCTATGCATTTTTTATTTTGGCCTGCTTTGAGTGGGACACATGGCAGTGCGGGTGCTCCTTCCCGGTTTCTGCCCGCATGATGTACTTGGCTCGGCCCCCTGGTACGTCCCTCTCGTACTGCAGGTTCCCTTTGATAGTCCCTCGGTACATTGGTTCGCGGTGAACAATCCTCTCGTCCGTGGTGAAAAATCCTCACGTCTGCAGAGAACGGTTCCCTGTTCATCAAGTTCTTACGCCCCAAAACATGTTTGGTACGTACCACGGATCACCCCATCAATGGCCCCTTGGTACACTGGCCGGTCAGCTGGTACATGGCCATTACATTTCTATCGTCCATACTCCGACTTTTCTTGTTTCTAACTTGACCACACCTCTAAAAAAAAAAAAAAAAAGAAAGAAAAACTTGACCACACCTCTTCTTTTTAGTTTTTTTAAGACTTCCCTTCAAAGAATTCTCCTTGACCATTGATCATTTCCCCGTTGGTCCAATGGTACACGTCCGATCACTGGCCATCGGCCGTTCCGCGACTTAACGATTTTTCTCCTTAAATCTCTCGGTCATTCTCTAATATTTTTCCTTCTCCATCTTTCTTTGTTCTTCCCCAGTCTTTTAGTCGAAATTTTTATTTGGATCCATACCCCTTGATGCGGGTCACTATATTGTGACTGACGTTGATTTCAGTCTGCGAATACATGACGATGCATGCATTAAAAAAAAAAAAAAATTCATGACGATGCATGTTCTTATAAAGTATCCATAGATGATTTGGTCAACTAATAGTTATCTGCAACTAAATAATATGTTGATTATGCAATATCTTAGTGATCACATTACATATCTCCCTTTTTTGTTTGTTCGAGAAAACCTATGAAGTATGAATCATTTGACGACTTCATTATAAACAGCGGGTGAAGTTTTGTATTTTTTGTTCTGTTACATAGTTAAGAAAAACCAGCTATAGCAAAATGTTTACTTAAAGTTTTATACTTCACAAAATGTCATATATTTATAGTTAATAAAATAATATATTAAGTGTGAAAATCTCTTTAGTACAGTGGTTGATTAAATGATTATTAATATATTCACATTAGGCCTAAGGTTTGACTTCCAACGAATGCAGTTTTTTCACAGGTTAATGGTGCAAAATTTATATTCACATTAGGCCCTTCACATATATCTGTGGAGTTTATAAGACTATTGCCACGGAGCGTGAAGAAGAAAAGGTGAATCAGTTTGTTATGGGTCTTGATGAATCCAGATTTGCCAACGTGATCACGTCCATTGTTGATGCCAAACCTTCTCCGGATTTGGAGCAGGCTTACTCACGTGTGATTCGTGAGGAACAACGGCTCACTTCTGTTAAGACACGAGAGCATTCACAAGATGCTGTTGGTTTTGTTACTAGAAGAGATTCGACCATTGTTGGCTGATGTCCATTGATCAACGTGGAGAGAACTCTGTTTCATTTGGAGGCGATCGAAGTAGAGACCGAAGTTTGCTTTGCTCTAATTGTGGCCGGTCTGGTCATGAGAAGGCGTTCTGTTGGCAGCTGATCGGTTATCCCGAGTGGTTTACGGAACGTAATACTCGACCGAATGGACGAGGAGGTTCTATGGGTCGGCGTCGTGGTTCGAGTGGAGGAAGAGGTGGCGGTAGAGGACGTGGACAAGTTACTACTGCCCACGCTACGGTACCTAACATCACGGCTTTCTCTGATTTTACTCCCGAGCAGTGGAAGGCTATCTCTCTGTTGGCTACCGAAAAGATGAATACCAACCCTAAGATTCCTGGTGATGTGATTACCGATACCGGAGCTTCCCATCAGAATGGTCGAGTGGGGTTGGGGAGGCTCGGCCCTTCACATATATCTAAGATATATTGATGTTGGTTTTCTAAATTTTTTTAGTTTGAAAATAGGCACTGTAAACTTTTTGTTATTGTAAAATTAGGTTTTAGTTTTAGGAAATTCACTTGATGTTGGTCCTCTAAATTTTTTTTGTTTGAAAATAGGCACCATAAATATTGGGCCGTATTGGGCTTTGGTTACGGTTTATGTCGATAGCTTGCTCGCCAAGTCTTTGTATAGGGTTTTACGAATTGTTGGGTTTTGTATATAAACCCATGTAATGCCGTCAATGAAGATACACGAAAATATTCACTTTATTCTTTTTGTTCTACATGGTATCAGAGCAAATCCTGAAATATTTTCTTTAGATCGGTTGATCTTGCTTTCTTGTTTCTAATCTCTTAAACAGACCTTTTGATTCGGTTGAATCGGTTGTTTTCTACTTTCTCTGTTTCTGGTTTTTGAGTGCTATGGCTACAGAAGGGACACAATCGTTCTCCACATCTGGTGTTCTCGCCATTGGCTCGTCTGGTGGAGATAATACGGTGATGGCGGCATATACCACTTCGTCTAATGACAATCCAGGGGCGATGATCACTGCAGTTACCTTGACCGGAGAAAATTACAATGAGTGGGCTGCAGAGATGATCAACGCACTTCGGGCTAAGAAGAAGATGGGTTTTATTGATGGTACATTGACAAGACCAAGTGTTGGTAGCTCCGAGTTGGAGTCATGGACTTCGGTGAACTCCATGGTCATTGGGTGGTTGCGAACCTCGATTGCACCACGCGTACGTTCAACTGTTTCGTTTCTCACTAATGCACATGAGCTTTGGGAAAATTTGAGGAAGAGGTTTTCCATTGGAAATAAGGTTTGTGTTAATCATCTCTGATCTCAAATTGCCTTGTGTCGCCAAGATGGTCAGTCCGTGATTGATTATTACGGGAGAATTACTGGTTTGTGGGATGAGTTGTATACATACAAACCACTCCCTGCGTGTTCTTGTGGTGGTTGTACTTGTGGAGTTTGTAAGACTATTGCCACGGAGCGTGAAGAAGAAAAGGTGAATCAGTTTGTTATGGGTCTTGATGAATCCAGATTTGCCAACGTGATCACGTCCATTGTTGATGCCGAACCTTCTCCAGATTTGGAGCAGGCTTACTCACGTGTGATTCGTGAGGAACAACGGCTCACTTCTGTTAAGACACGAGAGCATTCACAAGATGTTGTTGGTTTTGTTGCTAGAAGAGATTCGACCATTGTTGGGCTGATGTCCGGTGATCAACGTGGAGAGAATTCTGTTTCATTTGGAGGCGATCGAAGTAGAGACCAAAGTTTGCTTTGCTCTAATTGTGGCCGGTCTGGTCATGAGAAGGCGTTCTGTTGGCAGCTGATCGGTTATCCCGAGTGGTTTACGGAACATAATACTCGACCGAATGGACGAGGAGGTTCTATGGGTCGGGGTCGTGATTCGAGTGGAGGAAGAGGTGGCGGTAGAGGACGTGGACAAGTTACTACTGCCCACGCTACGGTACCTAACGTCATGGCTTTCTCTGAATTTATTCCCGAGCAGTGGAAGGCTATCTCTCTGTTGGCTACCGAAAAGATGAATACCAACCCTAAGATTCCTGGTGATGTGATTATCGATACCGGAGCTTCCCATCAGAATGGTCGGGTGGAACGTAAACACCGACACATTCTCACTGTAGCTCGGTCCTTGCTGTTTCAAGCGGGTCTACCGGTTTTGTTTTGGGGAGAAGCGGTTCTTACTGCAGCATACGTGATTAATCGCACTCCTTCAAAGATTCATAAGGGTCGATCTCCTTATGAAATTTTGACTGGTGTAAAACTGGATTATGAACAGCTGCGGGTGTTTAGTTCTTTTTGTTATACGCATTTGCGGGCTCGGGATAAGGATAAGTTTGGATCCCGTAGTCGTCGTTGTATATATGTTGGTTACCCTTTCGGCAAGAAAGGCTGGCGTGTATATGATTTGGAAACAAATGAGTTCTCCATTTCTCGCGATGTGGTGTTTCTCGAAAATGAATTTCCTTTCCACAACAAGTCCTTGTCCCTGTCGGTTAACTCTCCTCTTGTTGATGAGGATTGGGGCTTACAACCCGATTTTGTTGAAAGGGGGAGTGGTCAAATGGTTTTTGATCCCTCAAATCCGGTGAACCAAGATCCGCCCGTTGTTGCTTCCGCTGATAATAGTGCAGAGTTGTCCCCTGTTCTTACGGCTCCACCAAGTGTTGATTCTCCGGGTACGGTTCTTGTTGATGATGGAGCTACTAGTACAGATGATGAGGTTGTTGTTCTTGATGATACACCTGGTACTGTCGTCACTGCTGATCTCTCTATTGATGAGAACGCAGCCCTTGGAAAGGGTAAAAGAGAAAAGTTTCCCTCCACGCGACTCACTGGTTATGTCACATACTCTGCTTGTGTTGCAGAAAATACCCTTCACGCTCATCACGCTCCGATTGTTTTCGAGTCCTCGTCTATGGGTCCAGGTACCACAAAGTATCCTCTTACTCATTACATAGCTGATGAATTATTCTCCCCTCTGCATCGTGTTTTTCTTGCAGTCGTGACAACGGGTCTTGAACCTAAGTCTTTTCACGATGCTGTTCAAGATGAAAAATGGAACAAGGTGTAACACCCGCAAACCATTTTTTTGGTAGTTTGGTGAGGGTGTCGATCGACACCACAGGAGGTGTCGATCGACACTGGTTGTTGTTGGTTCGATCGGTTCGATTTTAATCGTTCGATTTGGACCGGTTTGGTTTAGGGAAAACCATTAAACCGAGTTATTTATGAGTTTGGTCGACATAAAGGATTTGGAAGGAGTGTTGGTCACCGTTTCTCTTGTTTTTGTGAGAAAAGAGAGAAATAAGAGTTCTTGAGCTTTTGAGAAAGAGATTGGTGAGATTCCTTGCTGTTCTTGTGAGATTTGGAGCTAGGAAGGATCTAGAGGCTTGTTAGGAGGGTTGGATTCGTTGCTATTGGTCTGAATCTTCCAGCAAAGAGGTGAGTGCATGACCATGGCTAATCTAAGCCTTCGATTCCTTGTTCTTGCTTGTGTGTTGTTGTTTTGTGTGTTTTTCTTGCTGGGATTGGTTGCTACAGGTTCCTATGGACGTATTTGGCTTGGGTTATAAGTATTGGGCGATTTGGAGGAGGTTGGGAGCGAGATTCGACTCTCGGCTTTGAGCGGATCGCGATTGCAGAAGGAGTGTCGATCGACACCACTTGGTGTCAGTCGACACCAGCAAATTGAGCATCGATTGACACTGTGGGGTAGTGTCGGTCGACACCAAGAGCTAGTGTCGATCAACACTTGGCTGGTGTCGGTCGACACCTCCCTTCCAGCGAGACGATGTTTGATTTTCTGGTTTGTATGTGTTGTTTGTTGTTTGTTTGGAACATTGGAATCACTTTTGCTTGTGTGTATAGCCCAGTAGATGGGAGGATTGCCTCACTGAGTGTTTATCAAATACTCATGCATCTCAATTTATGTTTGTGGTGCAGGTAAAGGCAAAGTATGATCGTGGAATCAAGGCAATGAAGAGGAGGGTGTTCTTGAGACTCGATTGGATGTTGTCTGGCATTGCTAGGTTGCTAGAGTTGAGTCATTAGAAACATTGCTAGGTTGCTGGTTCCATGTTTTCTGATGATTGGTTATTTGGATATTGGCTATGTCTTGAATATTGGTTATTTATATTTATTGGATATTGGTATTGTTATTCCGCTGTTGATTGTGATTGTGGCTAGGTGGCTAGTGGGTATGAGACCACTAGTTGTAGTTAATTATTATACTTATATTATTATTATTTATTATTAAAAAAATGTCGGTCCTTTCATTTTGGTATCAGAGCCCTTTCGGTTCTAGGTTTGGGTTCACTAGGTTCTGTTGTGATGTTTGGGATTGCATCTCTTGATTGATTATGTGAGTTAGTCAATTTTATGTGGCATGGAGTCCTAGAACAAGCCGACTGTGTGATTCCACGGTGAGTTTATGTTTCTGTGGTTTTTACTGATGCATCTAGAGTTGGTTTGGTGTGTGTTGATGGAGCATGGGAAGGTGATTGCCTACATTTTGCGGCAGTTGTGGAAGCATGAGGGCAACTATCTTACTCTTGATTTGGAGATGGCTGCTGTAGTTTTTGCCCTGAAGATTTGGAGATCTTATCTTTATGGTGCAACGGTACCGTTGTATACAGATAATAAGAGCCTGAAGTATATTTTCACTCAGCCTGAGTTAAATTTGAGACAGAGGCGGTGGATGGAGCTTGTGGCAGATTATGATTTGGATATAGCTTATCACCCTGGTAAGGCTAACTTGGTTGCAGATGCTCTGAGTCGGAAGAGGGTAGCGGAGTCTCTGGTAGCAGAGATCAGTGCTTTGAGGTTGTGTGCTGTTTTTCATGACTCCATGCCATACACAATTGACTAACTCACATAATCAATCAATACATGCAATCCCAAACATCACAACAAAAACCTAGTAAACCCAAACCTAGAACCGTAAGGGCTCTGATACCAAAATGAAACGACCGACCTTTTTTTATAATAAATAATAAATAATATATATATATAAATAAAATACAACTAGTGGTCCCATATCCACTAGCCACCTAACCACATTCACAATCAACAGCGGAATAACAAACCAATAAATATCCAATAAACCAATAACCAATAAAATAATAACCAGTATTAATTCCAATCACAAACTAATGATCCAAACAGCATAAATCAAATAACCAGCAATCCTAAACAATGTTCTAGGACTCAACTCTAGCAACCTAACAGAAGCCAGACAACCAAGCGAACCACTAGAACATCCTCCTCTTCATCGCCTTGATTCCATGATCACACTTTGCCTTTACCTGCACCACAAACACATATTGAGATGCATGAGCATTTGATAAACACTCAGTGAGGCAATCCTCCCATCTACTGGGCTATACACACAAGCAATAGAGTATCAATAACCAACACAACAATCAACAAACGACATATAACAAACCAGGACTCAGCATCGACCGACGCCAACATGCATCGACCGATGCAAGTGTAACTTGCATCGACCGATACCCAATCCGCATCGACCGACGCATGCTCGACGTAACACAAAAACCCTAGAGTTTTACGCGCCGTCATTGCACTTGCATCGACCAACGCAAGATATGCATCGATCGACGCAACGTCGAGCACCGTGTCTTTCCCCGAAGCTTCTCGCCGGATCTTTGTCCCTACAACCATAAAACTCGATCCCAAGCCACAAGAAAGCTTCCTAACGTCCATAGCAATGATCTAACAAGTCTAACATCACACAACAAACAGATTAAAGAGTCCTCTAGCTTAGATAAGCCATGGTCATGCACTTACCTTTGCCACAGAAGAATCTGAACCTCTAACAAACAAGAACAAGCCTCTAGGAAGCTCCTACAACGATCCCAGCTACAGATCTCACCAAGAAACGCCACAAAACTCCAGAAATCACCAAGAACTCTCAATAATATTTTTCTCTCTTTTCGTTTCTCTCAAAAAGGCCACCATAGACAAAAACGACTTAAGGGTTTTCCCTTCTCCTTTTTGCCCAAAATGCAGCGTTTGACTTAAGTCAAAACGCAGAGAATTGAGTCAGCATCGACCGATGCTCCAACTGCATCGATCGATGCACACCCTAAACCGGGATTCCGGTTCGCGGGTGTTACAATTCTCCCCCACCAAACTAGATTCATCCTCAAATCTCGAACAACCATCAGCCAAGGATTCCCGTGCAACCATCTCCACGGCCCGCACTCCTCCGACCGATCTACAGAAGGTCACCTCTAGGCGATAGACTCACGCTCCAGGCGTCATTTGCTCTCGACTTTTGGACTTTCCTTTACTCATAGGCCTAGACCTTGAGTTCTTATTGGCTCCTCATCAGACCTAAGTCTGCATGCCAAATGTTGGCTCCTCATCGGGCCTAAACCCGCATGCCATAATATATAAGGAAAAATCCAAACTCGTCTCTCGGGTCGTCACTCTACAGCGCGCCTCCGGACCGTCGTCCGAAGTCGATATACCAACCATACTCCCAAGCCACAAAGTCTCTGAATATGGCAGTACTAGGAGAACCTAAGTCCTCCAAGAGCCGCGAGCAAACAATTCTGAACACGTCTGAGTCCTATCCCTATCCAGGTTTCCTTCCCGTGGCTCGCGTAAAACATCTCAATGTCCTACCAACCACATATCCCCTCACTGGAATACCTCATGACCACACAAGGATCATATACATGCCACAAGGGCCGCCACAAAGGCCAAACAAAATGTCCTAAAGAGGACCGCCACCAAGGCCAAACAAAATGTCCTAAAGAGGACCGCCACCAAGGCCAAACAAATGTCCTAAAGAGGACCGTCACAAAGACACTCTGGCTAAACAGCCCGTCACAAAGACCATCTGTCCCGAAGGACCGTCACAAAGACCATCTGTCCCAAAGGACCGTCACAAAGACACTCTGGCTAAACAGCCCACCACAAAGGCCACGCAATTGGCTAAATAGCCCGCCACAAAAGCCACACACGGCTAAACAGCCTGCCACAAAGGCCACACAATGTCTAAAAAGACCGCCACACACGGGCACACTGACTCGAAAGTCCGCCACTAAGGCCACACACAAGCCCCTCCCAGGCTCTTCACCGCTAAAATGGACAATTCTAACTCTCGTAAAACTTTCCATATTTAGCACTTTCCATTTTTGGAAACTTCCCATTTTTGGAAACTCCTATTCCAGGAAAACCTTCCTCCAAAAACCCCGCCTCACGGAAACTTTGTACCCGAACACCACCTCATCTTGTTACTGAGTCGCACAACCAACCATCCCAAGCGACCGAGTAACAAGAGAGATGGGCTGGAATACTCCATTCCCGCTCTAGCCACGGATTACAGATGGGACCAGGCTAAACAAGCTCAAGTCGCGGCTTGCTTCTCATACCACTTCTTGAACCTTGCCTTCATATTTGCCTCAGGCTCCCAAGTCTGCTCCNCCCTCACGGAGACACTTCCACAACATAGACACATGGAAAACCTTATGGAATGCACGAATCACCTAAGGTAACTCCAGCCTATATGCCAATTGTCCAACCCGCTCAATCACTCTGAATGGACCCATATACCTCGGACTCAACTTAGTCTCTGACAATGACCTGTTCGGACCCCGCAACATGGCCATCTTGAGGTACACTCTGTCTCCTACCTGAAACTCAAGATCTCTCCTCCTCCTATCAGCATAACTCCTTTGTCTATCCTGAGCCTCTTTCATGTTCAGCTTGAGAACCCGAATCTTCTCTGAGGTCTCCTGAACAAAACTAGCACCAAACATGCTCCTCTCCCCCACCTGAGTCCAGCATAATGGTGTACGACATGGTCTCCCATACAAAGCCTCATAAGGAGCCATCTTAATACTTGTCTGATAACTGTTGTTGTAAGTAAACTCTACCAGGTTCAGGTGATCTGCCCAATGGCCACCCCAATCCAACACACACATCCTCAGCAAATCCTCCAGCGTCTGGATCGTCCTCTCAGACTGTCCATCTGTCTGGGGAGGATAAGCTGTACTCATATGCACCTTAGTGCCCATCTCTGCCTGAAATGCCTTCCAGAACACCAAAGTGAACTTAGAATCTCTGTCAGACACAATGCTCGCTGGCACCCCATGCAATCTGACTATCTCCCTCACATACTTCTTAGCCAAGACCGCTGCTCCATCAGTTTTCTAAATGGCCAAAAAATATGCTGACTTAGTCAACCGGTCCACGATGACCCAAATAGCATCAAAAGTCCGTGACACTGGCAATCCGACCACAAAATCCATGGTGATCATATCCCACTTCCACTCAAGAATGGGTAAACTCTTCAGTAAACCGCCAGGAATCTAATGCTCAGCCTTCACTAGCTGACACACATTGCATCTCGAAACCCAACTAGCCACATCCTTCTTCATCCCGACCCAATGATAATACCTCTTGAGGTCGCGGTACATCTTAGTCGCTCTTGGATGAATAGACAACTTGCTCGCATGAGCCTCTCTCAGAATCTCCTGCCTCAACTCCTCATCCTTGGGCACACAAACCCTACCGTTCACCAAGATAGTACCATTATCTGAGACCTGATACTCTGAATCCACATCCTTAGAGGCATTCACCAGCCCCAAATCCTTCTCCTGAGCCAACCGCACCCTACTCAGAAGATCTGCTCTATCAACTGCCTCCAAACCAAACGGTTCCTGTGAAACAGCACACAAACTCAAAGCACTGATCTCTCCAACCAGAGACTCCATCCTCTGCTCCTGAGCCGAAGCTACCCTCTTCCGACTCAGAGCATCTGCAACCGTGTTAGCCTTACCAGGGTGATAGGCTATCTCCAAATCATAATCTGCCACCAGCTCCATCCACCGTCTCTGCCTTGAACTCAGGCTGAGTGAATATATACTTCAAACTCTTATGATCTGTAAACACCTGTACCTTTGCACCATAAAGATAAGATCTCCAAATCTTCAGGGCAAAAACTACAGCACCCATCTCCAAATCATGAGTAGGATAGTTTCCTTCATGCACCCTCAACTGCCGCGAAGCATAAGCAATCACCTTCCCATGCTGCATCAGAACACACCCCAAACCAACTCTAGATGCATCTGTAAAAACCACATAGGGTTCCCCCTGCTCAGGCAAAGCCAACACTGGCGCAGTAGTCCACATCTCCTTCAGGCTTGCAAAGCCTACCTCACACTCTTCTGACCAAACAAAAGGAACATCCTTCCCTGTCAACTTAGTCATAGGACGTGCTCTGCTTGCAAACCCCTGCACAAATCTCCTGTAGTATCCTGCCAATCCAAGAAAACTCCTGATCTCTATGGCATTCTGCGGTCTAGGCCAATCTCTGATAGCCTGAATCTTCTCCGGATCTACAGAAACCCCGTCTGCAGACACAATATGACCCAGAAAGCCCATCTCACGCTGCCAAAAACTGAACTTGCTCAACTTAGCAAACAACTTCTGCTCCCGCAGCTTCTCCAGAACTGCTCTCAAATGCACTGCATGCTCTTCAGGACTCTTAGAAAATCCCAGGATAGCATCGATGAAATGATGACAGACACGTCCAGAAACTCCTGAAACACGCTGTTCATCAATCTCATAAACGCTGCTGGCGCGTTAGTCAACCCGAACGACATCGCCACAAACTCATAAACCCAAACCTCGTCCTTCTTCTTGATGAACACCGACGCTCCCCACAGTGAAATGATAAGACAAAAGAGTCCCCTGCTCAACAAATCCTCTAGCTGCGTCTTCAGCTCTACTAAACAAAAAATCAAGTACGCCCACAACAACTCACCACCACTCGGATATCAACATCTCTTGTCCATCTAAGAACCTCTAGTAACTTGTTTCTTAGGGAAACTTCCACAAGATAGCTTATTACAAAGTGAGCTTTTCGCTTAGCAGTTCTCCACAGCAAATCATCAATACGAACGTAATAAAACAAACAAGTACCATATGTTCGCACATTCTGATTCACCGCGTCAAATGCTTTGCAAGCCGCCAACTCAAACCATTTGCCTTGTCTCCCTCAGCAAGCTTACCAAAACCTTGAATCTTGCAACCCTGTCCCTCTCCAATGAACGTAATCCAACATCGTCGTAACGATTAGATTATCCTGCCATGAAGGCTTCTCGTGAACTTATGTATCTGGCAAACATGCCTTTCCCGGCTCAGACCTGCTGTAACTCCCCTTCCTGGGACTCCAGCACCACCGGCCTCACAATCCTGGCGAAATAGCCACACATTCATAACCGCTCTGGTTCATAAAACCCCGACCCATTGGTCAATACATCTAAAGCCCGAGATTAAACCACCGTCAATCTCTCGAGATCTACATTCAATCGGGTTGTTTATACTCACGTCCTAGGTCTTGCTTGCTCCCAAATCCACCACCCTTAGGTCGCAACCTTCGAGCCATACCGATCTCACTCTCAAACCAGCGTCTTCGAGTTATACTGTCTCACTATTGGAACACAATCCTCAAGATCTCGGTATCAGGGGAACTACTCATCCCCTCAGGATAACATAATCCCCTCTGCCACTCTCGGAGCTCCCAGCCCCTCGAGCTATCGGTATTCAGGAGAATCACCATCCCCTCAGGAGCAACAATCCTTAACCACTATAAACATCTCCCGACCACAAGTACCTCCTGTGGTCCAAGTATAACATTGCAATGTTACGCCTGCCCACTCAACTTCTAATATCCAACTGGATTAACCACCAAGCTGCAAAAATATCTGCTCCAACTGCATATATCCACCTATCCGCCTCTCTAGGCTCGATACCTCTTGAGAATAATCTCATACCAGTCATCTACAACTGCTCATCCTCTTAACATAAGATGGAAACTCCTCAACATTCGCAGCCCTCGGCTGCACCCCACCACATGCGGTACAACTGGAGCCTGCACTGGTACCTCTCTCGGTAACCGCTCCAACAGCACGCCAATAGATCCGCCAAGCGATCATCTCGACCCTGGGCTCCACCTGCTGCAACCCCACACCTGGGTTCCCAGCACTCCCGGCACTCTCACCGGCTAACTCTCTCTGGTCCCTCCTGATACGCTTGCGACCCTCTGACGTACTTCCTCGTGGAACTCTGGACCCCACACTCGCTGGCCTCGGGACCCGCCCGAACATGACCACGACCACGTCCCGTCCACGACCAACAACTCAAACACCTTTAACCACTGCACTTCCAAGAACAGAGGCTAACAAGCAATCTTAACATAACACTAAAACACAAACTCACCGTGGAATCACACTGTCGGCTCGAAAGAGGATGTTCTAAGACTCCATGCCACACACAATTGACTAACTCACATAATCAATCAAGACATGCAATCCCAAACATCACAACAGAAACCTAGTGAACCCAAACCTAGAACCGTAAAGGCTCTAATACCAAAATGAAAGGACCGACCTTTTTTTTTTGAATAATAAATAATAAATATAATATAATAAATAAACTACAACTAGTGGTCCCATACCCACTAGCCACCTAACCATAATCACAACCAACAGCGGAATAACAATACCAATAACCAATAAATAATATTCAATAAATATAATAACCAATAATAATCCAATGATCCAAACAACATAAACCAGTGAACCAGCAATCCTAAGCAACATTCTAGGACTCAACTCTAGCACCCTAACAGAAGCTAGACAAACAAGCGAACCACTAGAACATCCTCCTCTTCATTGCCTTGATTCCACAATCACACTTTGCCTTTACCTGCACCACAAACACATATTGCAATGCATGAGTATTTTATAAACACTCAGTAAGGCAATCCTCCCATCTACTGGGCTATACACACAAGCAATAGAGACTCAATAACCAACACAACAATCAACAAACCACAAATAACAAACCAGGACTCAGTATCGACCGACGCCAACATGCATCGGCCGATGCCATATTTTCAAGATATATTGATGTTGGTCCTCTAATTTTTTTTTGAGTTTTTAGTATTAAAAATAGGCACCATAAACTTTTTGTTATTGCAAAATTAGGTTTTAGTTTTAGGAAATTTTAAAGCTTCAATTTTTAAAATTTCTCAATTTTGTTATTGCAAAGATAGACCTGTTTTTCAAAATTTTAACAATAGATCTCATTTAAAAAAAATTATCTATAAACTCCATGAAAAAAACAAATATTTTATATTTCAAAGGATCAGTCTTGGAGGAGGGAAAAGCTTGTCCATTGTTGAGCTAAAGCATGCCGTACATACAGAATTGTCTGTTGTGGATCTGAGTGTTAGGGGAGAGCTACATCATGAAACCGTTGTTCGTGTGAGCTGGTAATCATAATCACATATAGTATATGATGTCTCATAGTTTTATGCATGCAACTGATGAATTGGTGGTATAATAAAATACAAAATTTTGAAGCTTTTTTTTACTTTATTCATATAATAATTTTTTTTCCATAATGAGTTGTTAATTAATTTAATGAATCAATTTATAAGTGAGAGCACTAGAATTTTTATTTTAATAAAAAAATATATTGTGCATATACAACTAAATTTTGTTAACATATAATTAAATTTATATGAATTATTTGAAAAGTATTATGTAGGTTTCCATATGAACTTTTATTAAGCTGAAATATCTAAGATGGATTATTTTTTTAAAAAAAAATTCATATCCCGTCATAAAAGTAGAATATCATTAATTAAATATAGTGTTGGCCCTTCACATATTTCCTAGGCCCGACCCTTCACATGTTTCCAAAATATAATGATGTTGGCCCTCTAAATTTTTTTTGAGTTTTGTAGTAACAAAAATAGGCACCATAAACTTTTTGTTATTGCGAAATTAAGTTTCAGTTTTAGGAAATTTTAAATTTATCTATTTTGTTATTGCAAAAATAGACCTGTTTTCCAAAATTTTAAGATTTGATCTCAGTTTTAAATTTTATCTATAAACCACATAAAAAGAAATTATTTTATATTTCAAAGGGCTGGTCTTGAAGGAGGGAAGAACATGTCCATATCGTAAATGCAAAACTGTTTGCCGTGGATCCGAGTGTTAGGGGAGTGCTACATCATAATCACATATAGTATATGATGTCTGATAGTTTTATGCATGTAACTGATTAATTGGTGGTATAATAAAATCCAAATTTTTGAAGATTTTTTTTACTTTATTCATATAATAAAATTTTGCGATAATGAGTTGTTAATTAATTTAATGAATCAATTTATAAGTGAGAGTACTATAATTTTAATTTTTTAAAAAAATATATTGTGCATATACAACCAAAATTTGAAAGTATTATTTGAAAGTATTATGTGGATTTCCATATGAACTTTTATTATGCTAAAATATTGAAGATGGATTAATATATTTTTT
>NC_025696.1:19606492-19623713 GCF_000633955.1 Camelina sativa
ATTTTGCGATAATGAGTTGTTAATTAATTTAATGAATCAATTTATAAATGAGAGTACTATAATTTTTATTTTTTAAAAAAATATATTGTGCATATACAACCAAAATTTGTTAACAGATAATTAAATTTATATGAATTATTTGGAAGTATTATGTGGATTTCCATATAAACTTTTTATTATGCTAAAATATTGAAGATGGATTAATATATTTTTTTAAATTTCATATCCCGTCATAAAAGTTGAATATCATTAATAGCATTAATTAAGTATAGCGTTTCGTGGTCAATTAAGCCTAACAATAGCAATGGCATATATGTTTGTTTCCAAAAAGTTTGCAGAAGCCACCTCTTTCGCATCCTTCAACACAATATTTCCAGCATTTCCCATCATTATCAGCTTTATCATCTATGCCCGGAAGACATCTTCCGAGACTTGGATGTTCTCTACAACATATCGATTTGATATTATATACCCACGGCGCGATGTTTTTTTGTCCTTCTACTTTGCTGAAACCTAAGTTTTGATAGAAATGAGCTTATAAATTCCAAACACAATAGTTTTATAAAAACATTTTAACGTATTCATACTAAAACAAAAACATACCAATGCAAAGCACAATGGCTGCAAATAAAAACAAAGAGACAATCTTTGTGCTTAACATCTTTTTCTTTTACCTTTGTTATACTAAAATATTGCAAACTTTTGACTTTTTTTTTTGGGATGAAAAAAAATGAAGAAGTTGTTTCGTATTTATAGTTAGAACTACAATCAAGGGGTTCGATGAATATTATCCTACATAGTAACGAAAACAATTTTTTGGTCAACCTTTTTAAATATTTCCAAAAAAGATTGGATTCAGACTTTGACAAATTTTTTTTATTTTTGTTTTTATATAGAACAAAATATGCATGATTATTTTAATAAATGTATATGTTACTTTGTAAGGTAAAGTAGATCAATATAAGTAGGGGTCGACATTTAATTTATTTCTTTTAAGTTTTGTATGGGTTCTATTGATTATGTCGTATTAAAATTCTTCTTTGAACTGTAACCAAAACTTAGATCCATTATATTTTTGGTGATTTGATTTCAATTTGGTATGTATTTTATAGACTTAAACTAGCAATATAAGAAAATTTGGGGTATTCTCAAAAATACCATTTTTTCATGCCTCTTTTTAAAAATACCCCCTCATGTTAACTATTTTTAAAACTACCCCTATTTATGTACAAAATGACCAAGTTACCCTTTCTTTGAGTGACAGAAAAAATGTATAGTCACCAATATTGAAACAATTCCCGCCAAAAATGAAAAAAAATTCGCCAAAATAAAAACATTCTTGCCATATTTTCAAGATATATTGATGTTGGTCCTCTAATTTTTTTTGAGTTTTTAGTATTAAAAATAGGCACCATAAACTTTTTGTTATTGCAAAATTAGGTTTTAGTTTTAGGAAATTTTAAAGCTTCAATTTTTAAAATTTCTCAATTTTGTTATTGCAAAGATAGACCTGTTTTTCAAAATTTTAACATTAGATCTCATTTAAATAAAATTATCTATAAACTCCATGAAAAAAATAAATATTTTTTATTTCAAAGGATCAGTTTTGGAGGAGGGAAAAGCTTGTCCATTGTGGAGCTAGAGCATGCCGTACATACAGAACTGTCTGCTGTGGATCTGAGTGTTAGGGGAGAGCTACATCATGAAACCGTTGTTCGTGTGAGCTGGTAATCATAATCACATATAGTATATGATGTCTCATAGTTTTATGCATGCAACTGATGAATTGGTGGTATAATAAAATACAAAATTTTGAAGCTTTTTTTTACTTTATTCATATAATAATTTTTTTTCCATAATGAGTTGTTAATTAATTTAATGAATCAATTTATAAGTGAGAGCACTAGAATTTTTATTTTAATAAAAAATATATTGTGCATATACAACTAAATTTTGTTAACATATAATTAAATTTATATGAATTATTTGAAAAGTATTATGTGGGTTTCCATATGAACTTTTATTAAGCTGAAATATCTAAGATGGATTATTTTTTTAAAAAAATTTCATATCCCGTCATAAAAGTAGAATATCATTAATTAAATATAGTGTTGGTCCTTCACATATTTCCTAGGCCCGTCCCTTCACATGTTTCCAAAATATAATGATGTTGGCCCTCTAATTTTTTTTTGAGTTTTGTAGTAACAAAAATAGGCATCATAAACTTTTGTTATTGCAAAATTAAGTTTCAGTTTTAGGAAATTTTAAGATTTAGCTTCAATTTTAAATTTATCTATTTTGTTATTGCAAAAATAGACCTGTTTTCCAAAATTTTAAGATTTGATCTCAGTTTTAAAATTTTATCTATAAACCACATAAAAAGAATTTATTTTATATTTCAAAGGGCTGGTCTTGAAGGAGGGAAGAACATGTCCATCGTGGAGCTAGAGCATGTCGTAAATGCAAAACCGTTTGCCGTGGATCCGAGTGTTAGGGGAGTGCTACATCATAATCACATATAGTATATGATGTCTGATAGTTTTATGCATGTAACTGATGAATTGGTGGTATAATAAAATCCAAATTTTTGAAGATGTTTTTTTACTTTATTCATATAATAAAATTTTGCGATAATGAGTTGTTAATTAATTTAATGAATCAATTTATAAATGAGAGTACTATAATTTTTATTTTTTAAAAAAATATATTGTGCATATACAACCAAAATTTGTTAACAGATAATTAAATTTATATGAATTATTTGGAAGTATTATGTGGATTTCCATATAAACTTTTTATTATGCTAAAATATTGAAGATGGATTAATATATTTTTTTAAATTTCATATCCCGTCATAAAAGTTGAATATCATTAATTAAGTATAGCGTTTCGTGGTCAATTAAGCCTAACAATAGCAATGGCATATATGTTTGTTTCCAAAAAGTTTGCAGAAGCCACCTCTTTCGCATCCTTCAACACAATATTTCCAGCATTTCCCATCATTATCAGCTTTATCATCTATGCCCGGAAGACATCTTCCGAGACTTGGATGTTCTCTACAACATATCGATTTGATATTATATACCCACGGCGCGATGTTTTTTTGTCCTTCTACTTTGCTGAAACCTAAGTTTTGATAGAAATGAGCTTATAAATTCCAAACACAATAGTTTTATAAAAACATTTTAACGTATTCATACTAAAACAAAAACATACCAATGCAAAGCACAATGGCTGCAAATAAAAACAAAGAGACAATCTTTGTGCTTAACATCTTTTTCTTTTACCTTTGTTATACTAAAATATTGCAAACTTTTGACTTTTTTTTTTTGGATGAAAAAAAATGAAGAAGTTGTTTCGTATTTATAGTTAGAACTACAATCAAGGGGTTCGATGAATATTATCCTACATAGTAACGAAAACAATTTTTTGGTCAACCTTTTTAAATATTTCCAAAAAAGATTGGATTCAGACTTTGACAAAAAAATTTTATTTTTGTTTTTATATAGAACAAAATATGCATGATTATTTTAATAAATGTATATGTTACTTTGTAAGGTAAAGTAGATCAATATAAGTAGGGGTCGACATTTAATTTATTTCTTTTAAGTTTTGTATGGGTTCTATTGATTATGTCATATTAAAATTCTTCTTTGAACTGTAACCGAAACTTAGATCCATTATATTTTTGGTGATTTGATTTCAATTTGGTATGTATTTTATTGACTTAAACTAGCAATATAAGAAAATTTGGGGTATTCTCAAAAATACCATTTTTTATGCCTCTTTTTAAAAATACCCCCTCATGTTAACTATTTTTAAAACTACCCCTATTTATGTACTAAATGACCAAGTTACCCTTTCTTTGAGTGACAGAAAAAATGTATAGTCATCAATATTGAAACAATTCCCGCCAAAAAATGAAAAAAAATTCGCCAAAATAAAAAAATTCTTGCCATATTTTCAAGATATATTGATGTTGGTCCTCTAATTTTTTTTGAGTTTTTAGTATTAAAAATAGGCACCATAAACTTTTTGTTATTGCAAAATTAGGTTTTAGTTTTAGGAAATTTTAAAGCTTCAATTTTTAAAATTTCTCTATTTTGTTATTGCAAAGATAGACCTGTTTTTCAAATTTTTAAGATTAGATCTCATTTTAAAAAAATTATCTATAAACTCCATGAAAAAAACAAATATTTTATATTTCAAAGGATCAGTCTTGGAGGAGGGAAAAACTTGTCCATTGTGGAGCTAGAGCATGCCGTACATACAGAACTGTCTGCTGTAGATCTTAGTGTTATGGGAGAGCTACATCATGAAACCGTTGTTCGTGTGAGCTGGTAATCATAATCACATATAGTATATGATGTCTCATAGTTTTATGCATGCAACTGATGAATTGGTGGTNGCCATATTTTCAAGATATATTGATGTTGGTCCTCTAATTTTTTTTGAGTTTTTAGTATTAAAAATAGGCACCATAAACTTTTTGTTATTGCAAAATTAGGTTTTAGTTTTAGGAAATTTTAAAGCTTCAATTTTTAAAATTTCTCAATTTTGTTATTGCAAAGATAGACCTGTTTTTCAAAATTTTAACAATAGATCTCATTTAAAAAAAATTATCTATAAACTCCATGAAAAAAACAAATATTTTTTATTTCAAAGGATCAGTCTTGGAGGAGGGAAAAGCTTGTCCATTGTGGAGCTAGAGCATGCCGTACATACAGAACTGTCTGCTGTGGATCTGAGTGTTAGGGGAGAGCTACATCATGAAACCGTTGTTCGTGTGAGCTGGTAATCATAATCACATATAGTATATGATGTCTCATAGTTTTATGCATGCAACTGATGAATTGGTGGTATAATAAAATACAAAATTTTGAAGCTTTTTTTTACTTTATTCATATAATAATTTTTTTTCCATAATGAGTTGTTAATTAATTTAATGAATCAATTTATAAGTTAGAGCACTAGAATTTTTATTTTAATAAAAAATATATTGTGCATATACAACTAAATTTTGTTAACATATAATTAAATTTATATGAATTATTTGAAAAGTATTATGTGGGTTTCCATATGAACTTTTATAAAGCTGAAATATCTAAGATGGATTATTTTTTTTTTTTAATTTCATATCCCGTCATAAAAGTAGAATATCATTAATTAAATATAGTGTTGGCCATTCACATATTTCTTAGGCCCGACCCTTCACATGTTTCCAAAATATAATGATGTTGGCCCTCTAATTTTTTTTTGAGTTTTGTAGTAACAAAAATAGGCACCATAAACTTTTTGTTATTGCAAAATTAAGTTTCAGTTTTAGGAAATTTTAAGATTTAGCTTCAATTTAAATTTATCTATTTTGTTATTGCAAAAATAGATCTGTTTTCCAAAATTTTACAAATATTTTTATTTTTGTTTTTATATAGAACAAAATATGCATGATTATTTTAATAAATGTATATGTTACTTTGTAAGGTAAAGTAGATGAATATAAGTAGAGAATTTGTTAAAAATACCATTTTTTTATACTCTTTTTCAAAAATACCCCATTTTTGGCCATTTTTATTTTTGCCCTCCTTTAATTTTTAATGATCATTTTACCCTTAGATGAAAAATATTTTAATCAATAAAAAGAAAAACAAATTTTCCCGCCAAAAAAATTTCCAACATATTTTCCCGCCAAAACTTTTTCGAACATAATTTCCCGCCAAAAAAATTTTTGTCAAAAAAAATTTTCCCGCCAAAAAAAATTTACAAGGTTTTTAAAAGGTTTTATAAGGTTTCTACCTTATAAAAGCCTTATAAACACCTTGTAAAGGCTTTTACAAGATTTTTTAAAAAGTTTTAAAAGGTTTTCCAAACACTTTGTAAAAGCGTTTACAAGGTTTTTAAAACGTTTTTTAAAGGTTTTTAAAAGGTTTTCAAATGGTTTTTAAAAAGATTTTTTAAAGGTTTTTAAACACCTTGTAAACACTTTTACAATATTTTTAAAAACCTTATAAAAACGTTTACAAGGTTTTTATAAGGGTTTTAAATGGTTTTTAACACCTTGTAAACGCTTTTAAAAGCTTTTTAAAAGCATTTACAAGGTTTTTAAAAGTGTTTACAATGTTTTTATAAGATATAAATTTCAATATTTTTAGCGGGAAAAATTTTCGATTTTGGCGGGAAATTTTTTTTTTTGGTAGGAAAAAAAAAATTTTCGCGGGAAATTATTTTATTTTTGGCGGGAAAATATTTTCGATTTTGATGACTGTACATTCTTGCTATCACTCAAAAAAGGGTAATTTTGTCATTTTGTATATAAAGAGGGGTAGTTTTAAAAATGATCAACATGAAGGGGTATTTTTAATAAGGGATATGGAAAAAGGGGCATTTTTAGAATGCCCTATATAAGTAGGGCTCGACATTTAATTTATTTCTTTTAAGTTTTGTATGGGTTCTATTGATTATGTCGTAATATAATTCTTTTTTGAACTGTAACCAAAACTTAGATCCATTATATTTTTGGTGATTTGATTTCAATTTGGTATGTATCTTATAGACTTAAACTAGAAATATAAAAAAAATTGGGGTATTCTCAAAAATACCATTTTTTCATGCTCTTTTTTAAAAATACCCCCTTAAAACTACCCCTATTTATGTACAAAATGACCAAGTTACCCTTTCTTTGAGTGACAGAAAAAATGTATAGTCACCAAAATTGAAACAATTCCTGCCAAAAAATGAAAAACAAATTCGCCAAAATAAAAAAATTATTGCCATATTTTCAAGATATATTGATGTTGGTCCTCTAATTTTTTTTTGTTTTTAGTATTGAAAATTGGCACCATAAACTTTTTGTTATTGCAAAATTAGGTTTTAGTTTTAGGAAATTTTAATGCTTCAATTTTTAAAATTTCTATTTTGTTATTGCAAAGATAGACCTGTTTTTCAAAATTTTAAGATTAGATCTCAGTTTAAAAAATTTATCTATAAACTCCATGAACAAAAAAATATTTTATATTTCAAAGGATCAGTCTTGGAGGAGGAAAAAGCTTGTCCATTGTGGAGCTAGAGCATGCCGTACATACAGAACCGTCTGCTGTGGATATGAGTGTTAGGGGAGAGCTACATCATGAAATCCTTGGTCGTGTGAGCTGTTCATTATAATCACATATAGTATATGATGTCTCATAGTTTTATGCATGCAAATGATGAACTGGTGGTATAATAAATACAAAATTTTGAAGCTTTTTTTTTACTTTATTCATATAATAAAATTTTTTTCCATAATAAGTTGTTAATTAATTTAATGAATCAATTTATAAGTGAAAGCACTAGAATTTTTATTTTAATAAAAAAATATATTGTGCATATACAACTAAATTTTGTTAAGATATAATTAAATTTATATGAATTATTTGAAAAGTATTATGTGGGTTTCCATATGAACTTTTTATGAAGCTGAAATATCTAAGATGGATTAATATTTTTTTAAAAATTTCATATCCTGTCACAAAAGTAGAATATCATTAATTAAATATAGTTTTGGCCCTTCACATATTTTCTAGGCCTGTTCCTTCACATTTTTCCAAAATATAATGATGTTGGCCCTCTAAATTTTTTGAGTTTTTTAGTAAAAAAAAATAGGCACCATAAATCTTTTGTTATTGCAAAATTAAATTTCAGTTTTAGAAAATTTTAAGATTAAGCTTCAATTTTAAATTTATCTATTTTGTTATTGCAAAAAATAGACTTGTTTTCCAAAATTTTATGATTTGATCTCAGTTTTAAAATTTTATCTATAAACCACATAAAAAGAAATTATTTTAAATTTTAAAGGGCTGGTTTTAAAGGAGGGAAGAACGTGTCCATCGTGGAGCTAGAGCATGTCGCAAATTGAAACAACCCTTCTTTTTTATATATATATATATAATATAAATCACTAGTGGTCCCATACCCACTAACATCCTAGCAACAATCAACAACCGCGGATAACCAAAGAAACCATTCCATTAATCCATTAAGAAATCCAACATAAATAAACCAATAATCAATAATGCAATAATCAAAACCAACAATGAAATAGCAAGGTTCCAACATCCCACAATGTTCTATCATCTCAAAACTAGCAACCTAACAATAGCTAGACCACAATCAATCAAGCCTCTAGAACATCCTCCTCCTCATCGCCTTTGATTCCACGATCACACTTTTCCTTTACCTGCACACCACAAACAACAATTGAGATGCGTAAGTATTATCATAAATACTTAGTGAGGTCGTCCTCCCATCTACTTGGTTATACACACAAGCATATGAGACCCTCAAGTTTAAGCAAGCAAACAAAACACAAGCAATACATCAAACCAGGAAAATAAGTCTCGGTTGAGACTGGTGTCGACCGATGCTACAAGAGAGGTGCCGATCGATGCCACAAAAACAGGTGTCGACCGATACTGAAGGGTGTCGATCGATGCTTCACCAAAAAGGTGTCGACCGATGCTACTCATTAAGGTGTCGATCGATGCCGCTTCTGTAGACATGATCTGCGCAAACACGAACGTCGAACTTCCGTTTCAATCCACCTCGAAACCGTCTCAAACTCACCCAAACACCTCGGGAATCACTGGGAATCACGAAACCAACGAACCCAAGCAACAAAACAACACAAACAACAAGGAAAACACCCAAACAAAAGAGATCTCATGCTTAGATCAACCATGGTCAAGCACTCACCTCAAGAACAGGAAGATTGGATTGAGAAACGTTGGAATCAACACCTCCAGAAGCTTCTCCTTCGTTCCCAGCAACAGTTATCACTTCCACAGCCTCAGATCTCTCCCAAATCACCAAGAACAAGCCCAGAAAAATCACAGAAACGTTTTTCTCTCTTTTCTCTCTTTTTCTCACTTAACGGCGACCAAAAGAGACTTTCCCAAAACCCCTAGTTCGTCTTAGACGCTTATATTACGATTTAGGGATTTTAATTGAACCAAACCGAACCAAACAGCAATTAAAACAAATCGGACCAAACCGGAAAACATGATGTCGATCGATACACCAAGGGTGTCGATCGACACCCACACCAAAACCATAAAAATTGGTTCGCGGATGTTACACAAATGCAAAACCGTTTGCCGTGGATCCGATTGTTAGGGGAGTGCTACATCATAATCACATATAGTATATGATGTCTGATAGTTTTATGCATGCAACTGGTGAATTGGTGGTATACTAAAATTCAAAATTTTGAAGTTTTTTTTTTACTTTATTCATATAATAAAATTTTGCGATAATGAGTTGTTAATTAATTTAATGAATTAATTTATAAGTGAGAGCACTAGAAGTTTTATTTTTATTTTAAATATATTGTGCATATACAACTAAATTTTGTTAACATATAATTAAAGGTATATGAATAATTTGAAAGTATTATGTGGATTTCTATGCGAACTTTTTATTATGCTGAAATATCTAAGATGGATTAATTTTTGTTTTTTTTCAATTTCCCATCATAAAAGTATAATATCATTAATTAAATATAGTGTTGACCTTTCACATATTTTCTACGCACGGTCCTTCACATGTTTCCAAGATATAATGATGTTGGCCCTCTAATTTTTTTGGGTTTTTAAGTAACAAAAATAGGCACCATAAACTTTTTGTTATTGCAAAATTAAGTTTCAGTTTTAAGAAATTTTAAGATTTAGCTTCAATTTTTAAAATTTCTCTATTTTGTTAATGCAAAAATAGACCTGTTTTTGAAATTTTAAGATTTGATCTCAGTTTAAAAAAATTACCTATAAACCGCATGAAAAGAAATTATTTTATATTTCAAAGGATCAGTCTTGAAGGAGGGAAAAGCTTGTCCATTGTTGAGCTAGATCATGTCGTACATGCAGAACCGTCTGTCGTGGATCTGAGTATTAGGGGAGAGCTATATCGTGAAACCGTTGTTCGTGTGAGTAGTTCATCATAATCACATATAGTATATGATGTCTCATAGTTTTATGCATGCAACTAATGAATTGGTGGTATAACAAAATACAAAATTTTGAAGATTTTTTTTACTTTATTCATATAATACAATTTTGCCACAATGAGTTGTTAATAATTTAATGAATCAATTTATAAGTGAGAGCACTATAATTTTTATTTTAATAAAAAATATATTGTGCATATACAAGTAAATTTTGTTAACATATAATTAAATTTTGAAAAGTATGATGTGGGTTTCCATATGAACTTTTTATTACGCTGAAATATTTAAGATGATTTAATATATATTTTTTAATTTCATTTCTCATCATAAAAGTAGAATATCATTAATTAAATATAGCGTTTCGTGGTCAATTAACCCTAACAATAACAATGACATATGTGTTTGTTTCCAAAAGGTTTGCAGAAGCCACCTCTTTCGCATCCTTCAACACAATATTCCAACATTTCCCATCATTATCATGTTTATCATCTATGCCTGGAAGACATCTTCCGAGCCTTGGATGTTCTCTACAACATATCGATTTGATATTATATACCCTCGGTGCAATGTTTTTTTGTCCGTCTACTTTGCTGGAACCTAAGTTTTGATAGAAATGAGCTTATAAATTCCAAACACTATAGATTTATAAAAAAAAATTAACATATTAATACTAAAACAAAAACATACCAATGCAAATCACAATGGCTGCAAATAAAACCAAAGAAACAATCTTTGTTCTTAACATCTTTCTCTTTTTTCTTTGTTATACTAAAATATTACAAACTTTTGATTTTTTTTTTTGTTTGGATGAAAAATAATGAAAAAGTTATTTCGTATTTATAGTTACAACTACAATCAAGTGGTTTGATGAATATTATCCTACATAGTAATAAAAACAATTTTTTGGTCAACCTTTTTTATATATTTCTAAAAAATTTTGAATTCGGACTTTGACAAATATGTTTTTTTTTATAGAACAAAATATGCATGATTATTTTAATAAATGTATATGTTACTTTGGAAGGTAAAGTAGATCAATATAAGTAGGGGTCAGCATTTAATTTCTTTCTTTTAAGTTTCGTATGGGTAACTGTAAACAAAATTCTACTTTGAACTGTAAACAAAACTTAGATCCATTATATTTTGGTGATTTGATTTCAATATGGTATGTCTCGTATAGACTTAAACTAGAAATATAAAAAAAATTGGGGCATTTTCAAAAATATCTTTTTTAAAAATGCCCCTTGATATATCATCGTTTTTGTGGTTTTTCAAAAATATCTTTTTTAGAGTCTTTTGATGTGTTTTCTAGGATGTTTTTGAGTCTTTACATGTTTTCTAGGATTTTAGCATGAAAGGAGCAAAATAGAGCAATTTGGATCGTTTTGGAGCATAAATCTCGGATCAACACAAGAGCATCGATCGACACCAAGATTGGGAGCATCGATCGACACTCTCTTCAGGCGATGAAGAATCACAAAATTGGAAGTTTTACAATTCTGCCCCAAAGTCTTCCAAAATTGCAACATAAGTCCCTGACGTGTTTTAGGACATATATATATAGTTTTTAGGTTTTTGCAAACCCTTAAGTTTTATTCTATCAAGTTTTATTTTTCCTGCAACCATGTGAGATTTGGAGAGCTTTGGAGAGAGAGAGATCAGATCTGCTTTGTAGAGAAGAATTCTTGAACTCCTTCTTACTCTTTTTAATCTCTATTGCTTATTATTCAGAATTATGTTTTGTTCTTCATTGAATATGTCTGAGTAGTTTGTTTGTTAGGTTCAGGGTTTTTCACAGGGATTTTATGAATTATTAGATCTGATTATTTAGGATTCTTTATCTATCTAGATTTTCATCTTAGGTTGTTCTTCATATTAATCCTTGATTGGCCATCTAGAATTAATACCTTAGGAAAATAAATTGATATGAGAATATAATTGTTTTCCTGATAAAACCTTTTGATGAGCAAAATTATTTCTTGCAAAGAGATTTGATTTAATAATTTTGTGAACAATCTAAACCTGATTTTATTGCTGATTTATTACCTAGAATTTTACAAAGAGATTTGGATTTTCTGGTTTTAAATTTAGATATTATTTGCAGTGAGAACTGATTTAATTTACAAAAGTGTTTAGAGTTCTAGATCTGTTCTTAATTGTTTGAATCCTAATTTATTGATTGATTTAATATTTCATAATTTCCTGAGAAATTCACTAGGCCTAGCTTTTTGATTTTCTGAATTTACAACAAGTTTTATTTAATATTTTGCTTTTCTTTACTTTAATTCAATTTAAATATGTTTAGCATAATTATAAAACTCTATAATTTATTGTGTAGTCTTGAGTCCTTGTGGAATTCGACCCCTAAGTACTGCAGTGATCTCTTAATTTGAGAGAGTAGCTCTAGGGTAAATTTGAGCATATCAAATTTTGGCGCCTTTGCCGGGGACTCTTTGATCTACCATTAGATTTGAGTTTTTGATTTTGTCTAAATTTTTCTTTTTATTTTCACACTAACACGCTTTTGTTTTCTTTTCTCTTGTGTCTTTCAGGTGCATGCCTCCTAGACCTCACACAAGGAGCAACAAGTCTGGTCCTATTGTGAATTTGTCAAACCAAGAGTTGGGAAAACTTGAGCATGAGAACAGAAAAGCAGCTAAATCTCTGAAGATGGTTAATACGATCATTCTGATGCGTGATGAGGCTGGTGTTTTGAGGGATCAAGAGGGCCACTTGCGCAATGAGCAGGGCCAAAAGCTTGATGCAGAAGGAAACGTGATTGCTGAACCTGTTGTCAACGAGCAGGCTATCGTGAACCAGCAAGCTGGTGTCGTTGATGATCCGGATCTTGGTGTCGATCGACACCAACCAGGTGGCATCGATCGACACCCACCTGCAGCAGACGGACGTAGAGCTGCCAACCACGTACAGAACCCAGTTCGACGACAGGAGCAAAACCGGGACTTGATCAGGACCATTGCTGACTACAACCGGGCTGATCTGGTGTATGAGAACCGGTCTGAAATTGTTCCTCCACCATTCCAGAGGAATGACTTTGAGCTGAAGCCTGCTTACTTTCAACTGGTTGGGCAGTGCCCTTTCTCAAACCTGCCCCATGAGAAGCCTTTGGACCACATTGAGCACTTTGAGGATCTTGTGACCAGTATCAAGGCTAATGGAGTGACTGAGGACTTCATATTCTGCAAGCTCTTCCCATACTCACTTGCAGGAGAGGCATCTCAGTGGTTGAAGCAGGTGCCAGCTGGATCTCTGACAAACTGGCATGATATCAAGGTGGCTTTCCTTAACCACTTCTATGATGATGCAATGTCAGATGAGCTGAGAGTCAAGATCTCTTCATTCAAGCAAAGACCAGATGAAGCATTCAAGGCAGCTTGGGTCAGATTCAAAGCTTATCAGAGGGATTGTCCACACCATGGTTTTTCAAGGGTTCAATTGCTAAGTATCTTCTTTAGAGGGTGTGACTGGAAGTATCAATTAGCTTTGGATGATGCAAGTCATGGGAACTTTAAGATAAGATTTCTAGAAGATGCTGAAGTTTTGATTGAGAATTTGGCTTCTAGCAATAGCACTAAGGGAGCAGATGCTGAAAGGAAGAGATTGCATGGAGGATTTGATTCAAACCAGTTAGCTTCTGTTAATGCTAAGCTGGATTCAGTGCATAATCTCCTTATGGGTAAGAAATCTGTTCATTTTGCTGCTGAGGTTGAGACATATGAGCCAGAACCTGATCAAGGACACCAAGAGGAAGATGTGAACTATGTGTATGGGAATCAGGGACAGCGGTTTGGAAATCAGCAAGGCAATAGGCCTTACAGTGGGAACTCTTCAGGCTACACTTCCAAGCCAGAGTATCAGCAGCAACAACAGAACAATGGCTATACAAGGACATATGGGAACTCATCTTATCAGTCTCCACCTCCTAAGAATTCTTCAGAGAGTAGAATGGAGGCCATGCTTGAGCAGCTTTTGCAAGGACAGGAGCAATTGACAGTGACATTCAATGGGAAGATTGACAATGTCTACACTGAGCTGAATGGGAAGATTGATGCATTGAATGTTCATGTTAAGAAGCTGGAGATTCAAGTTGCACAGACTGCTGGGTCTGTTAAACGGCAAGAGAGTGTTCTTCCAGCAAGAACTGAGTCAAACCCCAGACATGCTTGCAATGCCATATCAGTGAGAGATGAAGATGATGGTGAAATTGCTTCTGCAGAAAAAGAAGAGAAATCGACCAATCTCTCGGTTTCAGATCATGGCATCGATCGACACCACCTGGGTGTCGATCGACACTCCTCTCAGACGAACCCAGAAACTGCAAAATCTCAGGTTCCAGCTGCTGAAAGGGTCTACAAGCCTAAGGTTCCTTTTCCCAAGCCAAGAAAGTCTAAGCAGGAGATGGAGGAAGCTAGATGCAAGGCAATGATGGACAAGGTGATGATTGAGATGCCATTGATTGATGCAGTGAAGCTTTCACCACCACTAAAACGCTATGTAAAGAGAATGGTATCCAATGGTTTGAGCCCTGAAGAAGGAGCACTGCTTACTAAGGATGTCAGTGCAATTCTGTTAAACCAGCCTTCACAGAGGAAGAAGGAGAAGAAGCAGGAGGTGGTTGTCTCTAAGGAAGTGAGTGCAATCATTCAATGTAGGACTGCTAAGAAGTTACCAGATCCTGGAAGCTTTGTTCTTGATTGCTCTATCTCAGCAGGAAGGTTTTCTCACTCACTTTGTGACCTTGGCTCTAGCATCAACTTGATGCCACATTCTGTTGCTGTGAGACTTGGGATGACAAAATTCAAGCCAACTCAGATTTCTCTTATCTTGGCTGATCGCTCCCGAAGAACTCCTGAAGGTGTTTTAGAGGATATTCCAGTTAAGGTTGGCAACTTAATGATTCCCACTGACTTTGTGGTGCTGAAGTATGATCAAGAGCCTAAAGATCCTCTCATCTTAGGAAGATCTTTCTTGGCTACAGCTGGTGCCATCATAGATGTGCAGAAGGGACACATAGCACTGAATGTGGATGGTTTGAGTATGAGTTTTGAGATGGATAAACTGAGGAGAGCTCCTACTATTGATGGACAGACTTTTTCTGTTGAAAAAGTTTCTGCAACACGAGCATCAGGCTCAGTGTCGATCGATGCCACCAAGAGGGTGTCGATCGACACCCCTCCACATCCGAGACAAAGCTTGTCCAAAGTTGAAGCTCCAAGACAGAAACCTGTTCCCAAACGGAAAGTCTCCCATTCCACCCTCCAGAGTCCTCAGGTAAGGCAAAGGTACACCTCTTCTGCACCTAATCCTCCTCCTATCATCAACAAGAATTTCAAAGAGAGAAAAACTGTTTTGCAGTTAACCAAGCCACGAGATTATCGTAGAGTGCTTGTTTCTTCTGTTGATGGTTTTGCAGGACATAAGAGAGGCAAACCAATCCCTAAATCCCACCCTGGTCCTGTTCCTCACATCCTTGGCAAGCCTCATGCACCTAAAGCTTATAAACCACCTTGGATGAAGAGGACCTCAATGCCATGTTCTGATCCTCCGGATGCCTGAGCTCCAACACAGTCAAGCTAATGACTGAAAACAAGCGCTTAGTGGGAGGCAACCCACTGGTAGGTTTTCTTTTTCTTTTGATTTTGATTTTTATTTATTTTATTTTTATTCTTGCTTTCCTCTTACTTGATAACACTGGGGCCAGTGTTGTTTAAGTCTGGGAGAGGTTAGTTACTAACTATGATTTCTGTTTTTGAGTTTCAGTTGTGTCAGTCAAAACCATAAAGTTTGAGTCAAATTTTTCAAAATTTTTCTTTTTGTCTTTGGGAATTATGATCTTGATTAATGATTTCTCTTATTTGGCTAACACTCTAATGATTATTTGTTTATGCTTGATCTCAGAACTGAAGCTTAGAAAAACTATGAGCCTTATCAACAATCCTGAAAGCCCTTATTCAATGGATATCTGATTGATCTAACGTTGTCTCAACCTTTATCAGGATTTTAACCGGACTTAATCTCTTACTTTGGGGTTGGAAATCAGTGGACTAGACTTCTTCTTCGGGCCATACAAGACAGTGCAATTTTTCAGAGTATGTCTCCCCTCTCTCTTCCCTTCAGTGCTTTAAAAAGAAAGATCATAAAAAAAAAGAGAATAAAGGATGAGATGANGTTCTAGCATCAACTTGATGCCACATTCTGTTGCTGTGAGACTTGGGATGACAGAATTCAAGCCAACTCAGATTTCTCTAATCCTAGCTGATCGATCCTGAAGAATTCTTGAAGGTGTTTTAGAGGATATTCANGGGGTAGGTAAATTACCAATGACCCCGGTATTCGCTTACACCTTTGGTTAAGAAAAGAAAAAAGAAGAAAAAAACTTGGAAGTGAGAAAAGGGAGAGGAAAGGAGATGTAAGAAGAATGTCTTGGCCTGAAGAGAGTCCATATGCCACTGATCAATACACCCAAGGTAAGAATTCACCTTATTTGTGCTTTNCCCTGGTCTTGTTCCTCACATCCTTGGCAGACCTCATGCACCTAAAGCTTATACACCACCTTAGATGAAGAGGACTTCAATGCCATTTTCTGCTCTNTTATCATGGTTGAGTATAAGAAGTAAGTTCTTGAGTCAGGTAAATGAAGTGTGCGAATAAGAGTAATCTACAATTGAGTGCGTTCCCTNAGCGCTTAGTGGGAGGCAACCCACTGGTAGGTTTTTCTTTTTCTTTTGATTTTGATTTTTATTTTTTTTATTTTATNTGGTTTTTGTGGTTTTTAACCATGATATAAGGAGTCTTTTAGAGTCTTTTGATGTGTTTTCTAGGATGTTTTTGAGTCTTTACAGGTTTTCTAGGATTTTAGCATGAAAGGAGCAAAATGGAGCAATTTGGATCGTTTTTGGAGCATAAATCTCGGATCAACACAAGAGCATCGATCGACACCAAGATTGGGAGCATCGATCGATNAGCAGTGTCGATCGACACCAACCAGGGGGTATCGATCGACACCCTTCCACGACTGAGACAGAACAGCTCCAAAACTGATGCTCCAAGTCAGAAACCTGTTCCCAAACAGAAGAGTCATCAATCCATACTCCAGAGCCCTCGGGTAAGGCCAAGGTATGCATCTTCTTCTCCTAAACTTCCTCCTATCATCAACAAGAATTTCAAAGAGATAAAAACTGTTTTGCAGTTAACCAAGCCACGAGATTATCGTAGAGCGCTTGTTTC
>NC_025696.1:19625058-19652147 GCF_000633955.1 Camelina sativa
GAAAAGCAGCTAAATCTCTGAAGATGGTTAATACGATCATTCTGATGCGTGATGAGGCTGGTGTTTTGAGGGATCAAGAGGGCCACTTGCGCAATGAGCAGGGCCAAAAGCTTGATGCAGAAGGAAACGTGATTGCTGAACCTGTTGTCAACGAGCAGGCTATCGTGAACCACCCAGCTGGTGTCGTTGATGATCCGGATCTTGGTGTCGATCGACACCAACCAGGTGGCATCGATTGACACCCACCTGCAGCAGACGGACGTGGAGCTGCCAACCACGTACAGAACCCAGTTCGACGACAGGAGCAAAACCGGGACTTGATCAGGATCATTGCTGACTACAACCGGGCTGATCTGGTGTATGAGAACCGGTCTGCAATTGTTCCTCCACCATTCCAGAGGAATGACTTTGAGCTGAAGCCTGCTTACTTTCAATTGGTTGGGCAGAGACCTTTCTCAAACCTGCCCCATGAGAAGCCTCTGGACCACATTGAGCACTTTGATGATCTTGTGACCAGTATCACGGCTAATGGAGTGACTGAGGACTTCATATTCTGCAAGCTCTNTTCTTCATTGAATATGTCTGAGTAGTTTGCTTGTTAGGTTTAGGGTTTTTCACAGGGATTTTATGAATTATTAGATCTGATTATTTAGGATTCTTTATCTATCTAGATCTTCATCTTAGGTTGTTCTTCATATTAATCCTTGATTGGCCTTCTAGAATTAATACCTTAGGAAAATAAATTGATATGAAAATATAATTGATTTTCCTANGAAGCTTTCAAGGCAGCTTGGGTGAGATTCAAAGCTTATCAGAGGGATTTTCCACACCATGGTTTTTCAANTTTGAATCCTAATTTATTGATTGATTTAATATTTCATAATTTCCTGAGACATTCCCTAGGTCTAGCTTTTTGATTTTCTGAATTTACAACAAGTTTTATTTAATATTTTGCTTTTCTTTATTTTAATTCAATNGTGACTGGAAGTATCAATTAGCTTTGGATGCTGCAAGTCATGAGAACTTTAAGACNTTATTGTGTAGTCTTGAGTCCTTGTGGAATTCGACCCCTAAGTACTGCAGTGATCTCTTAATTTGAGAGAGTAGCTCTAGGGTAAATTTGAGCATATCAAATTTTGGCGCTGTTGCCAGGGACTCTTTGATCTACCATTAGATTTGAGTTTTTGATTATGTCTAAATTTTTCTTTTTATTTTCACACTAACACGCTTTTGTTTTCTTTTCTCTTGTGTGTTTCAGGTGCATGCCTCCTAGACCTCACACAAGGAGCAACAAGTCTGGTCCTACTGTGAATTTGTCAAACCAAGAGTTGGGAAAACTTGAGCGTGAGAACTGAAAAGCAGCTAAATCTCTGAAGATGGTTAATACGATCATTCTGATGCTTGATGAGGCTGGTGTTTTGAGGGATCAAGAGGGCCACTTGCGCAATGAGCAGGGCCAAAAGCTTGATGCAGAAGGAAACGTGATTGCTGAACCTGTTGTCAACGAGCAGGCTGTCGTGAACCAGCAAGCTGGTGTCGTTGATGATCCAAACCTTGGTGTCGATCGACACCAACCAGGTGGCATCGATCGACACCCACCTGCAGACGTGCGTGGAGCTGCCAACCACGTACAGAACCCAGTTCGACGACAGGAGCAAAACCGGGACTTGATCAGGACCATTGCTGACTACAACCGGGCTGATCTGGTGTATGAGAACCGGTCTGCTATTGTTCCTCCTCCTTTTCAGAGGAATGATTTTGAGTTGAAACCTGCGTACTTTCAACTAGTTGGGCAGAGACCTTTCTCTGCTTTGCCCAATGAGAAGCCTCTGGACCATATTGAGCATTTTGAGGATCTTGTGACCAGTATCAAGGCTAATGGAGTGACTGAGGACTTCATATTCTGCAAGCTCTTCCCATACTCACTTGCAGGAGAGGCATCTCAGTGGTTGAAGCAGTTGCCAGCTGGATCTTTGACATCTTGGCAACAAGTCAAAGTGGCTTTCCTCAACCATTTCTATGATGATGCAATGTCAGATGAGTTGAGAGTCAAGCTATCCACTTTCAAGCAAAGACCAGATGAAGCTTTCAAGGCAGCTTGGGTGAGATTCAAAGCTTATCAGAGGGATTGTCCACACCATGGTTTTTCAAGGGTACAATTGTTGAGTATCTTCTTCAGAGGGTGTGACTGGAAGTATCAGTTAGCTTTGGATGCTGCAAGTCATGGGAACTTCAAGACAAGATTTCCAGAAGATGCTGAAGTTTTGATTGAGAATTTGGCTTCTAGCAATAGCACTAAGGGAGCAGATGCTGAAAAGAAGAGATTGCATGGAGGATTTGATTCAAACCAGTTAGCTTCTGTTAATGCTAAGCTGGATTCAGTGCATGATCTCCTTATGGGTAAGAAATCTGTTCATTTTGCTGCTGAGGTTGAGACATATGAGCCAGAACCTGATCAAGGACACCAAGAGGAAGATGTGAACTATGTGTATGGGAATCAGGGACAGCAGTTTGGAAATCAACAAGGCAATAGGCCTTACAGTGGGAACTCTTCAGGCTACACTTCCAAGCCAGAGAATCAGCAGCAACAACAGAACAATGGCTATACAAGGACATATGGGAACTCATCTTATCAGTCTCCACCTCCTAAGAATTCTTCAGAGAGTAGAATGGAAGCCATGCTTGAGCAGCTTTTGCAAGGACAGAAGCAATTGACAGTGACATTCAATGGGAAGATTGACAATGTCTACACTAAGCTGAATGGGAAGATTGATGCATTGAATGTTCATGTTAAGAAGCTGGAGATTCAAGTTCCACAGACTGTTGGGTCTGTTAAACGACAAGAGAGTGTTCTTCCAGCAAGAGCTGAGTCAAACCCCATACATGCTTGCAATCAGTGAGAGATGAAGGTGATGGTGAATTTGCTTCTGCAGAAAACGGAGAGAAATCGACAAATCTCTCGGTTTCAGATGATGGTATCGATCGACACCACCTGGGTGTCGGTCGACACTCCTCTCAGACGAACCCAGAAACTGCACAATCTTAGGTTCCAGCTGCTGAAAGGGTCTACAAGCCTAAGGTTCCTTTTCCCAAGCCAAGAAAGTCCAAGCAGGAGATGGAGGAAGCTAGATGCAAAGCTATGATGGATAAGGTGATGATTGAGATGCCATTGATTGATGCAGTGAAGCTTTCACCACCACATAAGCGCTATGTCAAGAGAATGGTATGAAATGGTTTGAGCCTTGAGGAAGGAGCACTGCTTACTAAGGATGTCAGTGCGATTCTGTTAAACCAGCCTCCACAGAGGAAGAAGGAAAAGAAGCAGGAAGTGGTTGTCTCTAAGGAAGTGAGTGCAATCATTCAATGTAGGACTGCTAAGAAGTTACCAGATCCTGGAAGCTTTGTACTTGATTGCTCAATCTCAGCAGGAAGGTTTTCTCACTCACTTTGTGACCTTGGCTCTAGCATCAACTTGATGCCACATTCTGTTGCTGTGAGACTTGGGATGACAGAATTCAAGCCAACTCAGATTTCTCTAATCCTAGCTGATCGATCCTGAAGAATTCTTGAAGGTGTTTTAGAGGATATTCAAGTTAAGGTTGGGAATTTCATGATTCCTACTGACTTTGTGGTGCTGAAGTATGATCAAGAGCCTAAAGATCCTCTCATCTTAGGAAGATCTTTCTTGGCTACAGCTGGTGCAATCATAGATGTGCAGAAAGGACACATAACACTGAATGTGGATGGTTTGAGTATGAGTTTTGAGATGGATAAACTGAGGAGAGCTCCTACCATTGATGGACAGACGTTTTCTGTTGAGAAGATTGCTCAGATAAGCTGCAGAGAAGCAAATTCACGAGCATCAGAAGCAGTGTCGATCGACACCAACCAGGTGGTATCGATCGACACCCTTCCACGACCGAGACAGAACAGCTCCAAAACTGATGCTCCAAGTCAGAAACCTGTTCCCAAACAGAAGAGTCATCAATCCACACAACATATTAAACAATGTATTCTTTTTTATCTTGGTTCAAACTAATATCGATTTGCATAATCTTATTTTTTAGATCTTCGATAAGTAATTTTATGTGGTACTTTCTATGACTTAGGGTCCGAATGATGACAGCAGATTTGGTTGTGCGGAATAAATGATTTGACAGTGCGGTGCAGTTTGGTTCAACTGCTGTAACATCCGCAAAGCGGAATCTTGGTTTGGGATGTGCGTCGATCGATGCAAGTGTGGTGTCGATATATGCAAGATCGGTTTTCGCAAACAAGTTTAAATTAAATGTTACGTTTTGGGGTTAGAGAAAACCTTGGAATCGAGTATAAAAGTAGAAACTCGAGGGTTTGGCCGAGTTTGGGCCCCTTTTGAGAAAAGAGAAGAGAGAAGAAGTTCTTAAGCGTTTTTTGTGAGATTTTGATGATTGGTGGCTGTTCTTGGGAGATCTGAAGTTAGGATCGTTGCACTACAAGAAAACTTGCAATTTGAGACTCCTATTTGTGACTGTTTATTTAGTCGCATATATTTGCGACACTTTTGTGACTATTTTACTACGTGTTAACGACAGTAAAATAAACAGAGAGAAAATGGTCGCTTATTAACGACAAAATAAGACAATCGCAATTCGTCTCAATTTAGCGACCATATTCTTACTCTTTTGTGACAAAAATTATTTAGTGCAAAAACGACGCACTTTGTGACTACTTTGCAACTACCGTTTTGGTGCTTAACAGGTTGCGACTAAGTTGCCACCGTTGTCCAACAATTTGATTTTTGGAGAACTGTGTAAAAATTGTCCTACTATGCGACTTATTTGCTACGATATAGCGACGCCTTTGCAACACATTTTGCGATGGTTTTGCGACTAACACCTGACGTAGCGACTACTTTGAGATGACCTACCGACTCTTGATCTTTTTGTATCTCAAATTTCATATTTGAGATGTATTTACATCATTAGTTATACATTAAGCTTGTATTTGAATGAATTTAGTTATTAAAACTTTTTCAACATCCAAAATTTTAATGTTTACAAAACAAACATGCATAAGTTCCAAAACTATCTTAAGCATTACATGTCACCATGGAAGTATGTGTAGGACTTTAGAAATTTTTTAATCTTGTGTTATAAAAACAAAGTTTTACTAACTCTTGCTATTGTATCTACTATTTACTACTTATATGAGTGATTTATGTTGCAAATCAGCTCTTAATGTGTTAAAATCAAGCTTTTGGGTTGCAACTAACAACATACAGTCACAAAAGAGTAACACTTTGCGACTAACCTGCCACCATTTCCCTACTGTTTTATTTTTGGACGATTTGGCTACCTATTTGCGACTGCGTTGTTACTAATGTTGCGACTGATTTGCTACCATGTTTTGGCGGTTTATCTTCCCACCACGTAATTAGTGAAATTTCTCTAATTATTTTTGGTGTTCCTGTGACAACCCGTCANGGACCGTCCGTGGACCCTGCTAGCCCCCCACTAGCCGTCCCAACGGATCCCAAGCTGGCCTTGCAGGACATCGATCCTAATCCATCACTGTGAATATCCAAATCAACCAATAGGTTATTGGTGCGCCAAGCGTTCCTCGAACCCTGGTCCCCACCCTTTAACAACCTTCCCACAGGACAAGCTGTCACCAATTGACATGCAATTGACAGCTTGTCCTGTGGGAAGGTTGTTAAAGGGTGGGGACCAGGGTTCGAGGAACGCCTGGTGCACCAATAACCTACTGTGGATTTGGATGAATAGTTCCATTTGCCCAGTGAGGGGTTAGGATCGGTGCCCTGCAGGGCCAGCTTCGGGCCTATGGGGGCAAGCTAGCGGTGGGCTAGTGGGGTCAACGTGACGGGTTGTCACAGGAACACCAAAAATAATTAGAGAAATTTCACTAATTACGTGGTGGGAAGATAAACCGCCAAAACATGGTAGCAAATCAGTCGCAACATTAGTAACAACGCAGTCGCAAATAGGTAGCCAAATCGTCCAAAAATAAAACAGTAGGGAAATGGTGGCAGGTTAGTCGCAAAGTGTTACTCTTTTGTGACTGTATGTTGTTAGTTGCAACCCAAAAGCTTGATTTTAACACATTAAGAGCTGATTTGCAACATAAATCACTCATATAAGTAGTAAATAGTAGATACAATAGCAAGAGTTAGTAAAACTTTGTTTTTATAACACAAGATTAAAAAATTTCTAAAGTCCTACACATACTTCCATGGTGACATGTAATGCTTAAGATAGTTTTGGAACTTATGCATGTTTGTTTTGTAAACATTAAAATTTTGGATGTTGAAAAAGTTTTAATAACTAAATTCATTCAAATACAAGCTTAATGTATAACTAATGATGTAAATACATCTCAAATATGAAATTTGAGATACAAAAAGATCAAGAGTCGGTAGGTCATCTCAAAGTAGTCGCTACGTCAGGTGTTAGTCGCAAAACCATCGCAAAATGTGTTGCAAAGGCGTCGCTATATCGTAGCAAATAAGTCGCATAGTAGGACAATTTTTACACAGTTCTCCAAAAATCAAATTGTTGGACAACGGTGGCAACTTAGTCGCAACCTGTTAAGCACCAAAACGGTAGTTGCAAAGTAGTCACAAAGTGCGTCGTTTTTGCACTAAATAATTTTTGTCACAAAAGAGTAAGAATATGGTCGCTAAATTGAGACGAATTGCGATTGTCTTATTTTGTCGTTAATAAGCGACCATTNTCCCCCCCCCCCCAGTTATTTTATAGGCGACTGATTTGCGACTAAAGAGCGACGGAGTTTTGTTATTAACTAGGCAAACACTTAAATGATTTTAACACTTCTTACTTTCTTTTCCCATTCGAGCTAGAATTCTCTCTAAAAAACCCTCTCAACTCTCAAACAGATCGATCGGTTTTCTCTCAAACGATCGATCTATTCTCTCAATCCTCTCCTTCCTCAATCCAATCTCTCAACTCTCTCTTTCTCTAAATCGATTTATCCTCCGTTCTCGATCTAATGCCTCCTAAGGGTAAGGGTTCTTCCAGAGCTCACGGTGCCAGAACTGCAACAGGTGTCCGAATCTTCAATGGTAATAACAGATCCTCTTCTCATTCATCGAACCCCTCTGAATGGACACAGTCTGCGACACAACCGGCAACGCATTCACACCAAAGTCATCCTTCTCAGATTCCGCCAAGGACAAATCCAGCACCGATAACGAGTCCATCACCGAGTACCCATCCACCATCGAGGGAAGTTCCTGAATTGGGTACACATCCACCGCGGAGGACAAATCCTGAATCGAGTACACATCCACCACGGAGGACAAATCCTTAATCGAGTACACATCCACCACGGAGGACACTTACACCGCCTTTGAATCCTCACCAACTGCCTCCTCCTCAACCGGAGCAAGTTCTGAATTATCAGTTTGGTTTGCCGCAACAAAACCCTTGTAACACCCGCGAACCAAATTTGGTGATTTGGGGGGAGGGGAGGGAGGGGTGTCGATCGACAACAAATTTTCTGGTTCGACCATATTGTTTTAATTTGTCGATTTTGGGTCGATTTGGTTTAATTGGAATCTCCAAACCAAGTATTTAATGGGAAACTTGACCTAAGTCGTGGGTTTGGTTGTTGGTCGCCATTTTTAGAGAGAATCAAGAGGGAGAAAGGTGTTCTTGAGATTTTGGAGGCTTTTGGAGAGAGTCTTGGCTTGTTTGGTGAGATATGTTGCTGTGGATTGGAGATCTTGTGATAGGAGCAAAGGAGAAGGCTTCTAAGGGTTGGATTCGTCGTTTTTGGGTCAGAACTTTCTGCAAAAAGAGGTGAGTGCACGACCATGACTGATCTAAGCGTGAGATCTCTTTTGTTTTGCTTGTTCTATGTTATTTTTGGTGTTTGCTTGCTTGTGGTGGTTGTGTTATGGTTCCCTTAGGTTCATGAAGCTTTTGGGTGAGTTTGGGACGGATTGGAGATGGTTAGAAATGGAGAGTTGATGATCGGCTTCGAGCAGAACGAGTCTGCGGAGTCAGTGTCGATCGACACCAGGAGGGTGTCGGTCGACACCAACTTGTCTGATGCGTGATTTTTCCTGGTTTGTTGTGTTTTTTGTGTTGCTTAACATTGAAATCTCAGTTGTTTATGTGTATACCCCAGTAGATGGGAGGATTACCACACTAAGTATTTGTGATAATACTTACGCATCTCAATTGTTGTTTGTGGTGTGCAGGTATGTGACGTGGAATCATGGCAATGAGGAGGAGGATGATCTAGGGTCTCGTTTGTGTGTTGTTGGTTATATAGTTTATGTTGGAACCTTGGATAGGATTGGATTATGCTAGGTTGTTTGATAGAATGGTTAGGAATGTTATTGTATTGATGACATATTAGTTTTGTATTGTTGGTGTGTTTCCGCTGTGCATACTGGTTGTTGTTGGTTTATGATGAGTTGTGGTTTGGGTTGGTTTAATTAAGTAGTATAGGATGCTTAATTATATATTGTATTTATTATTATTAGGAAAAAAAACGGGTCGGGTTGTTTCAACCCTAATCATGAAGAGGAAGATAATGGTGAAGAAGGAAACCAAGAGCAACAAAACCCTGATCCAAATGTCGATTACTACCAAGACCTGTTGGATGGTTTGCTAGCTCTTCCAGGCCGAGAACATTTACCACTCTTGTCTGAGCATCCTATCCCTGGAGTCGATACTCTATGGTATAAAAACTCTCTCCTTTGCTTTTGCTTTATGTTTCTTGAAATGTAGAAGTGTAGTTGTTACTCGGTTTTGCTTTAAGTATCTTTAAGTGTAGTTGATAGTACTGGAGTTGTTTCGGTTGATACTCGGTTGCTACTCGGTTGCTTTAATGTGTTCACTAGTTTGAGATAATAGGTTCACTACTCAGTTGTTGTTTGTTATTCAATAGTTTCAACATCTTCAAGTCCATATTTAGTAGAAGACTTAGACAGTTAATGTTAACAGGTTTAACCGGCACAAAGGAAAGCTGTCTCGAGCGATTGCTGGATTTTTTAGGAGAAATTTTGATGGACCTTACTACAGTTGGAAAGTTACTCCACTGCCCATTCAAGAGCGATATTTCAGGGCATTTGCGGTAAGGTTTACTCCCTTATTTCTATACTCAATATATGAATTGGTATTGTTGCTAACTAAACTGTTTTGTGTTATTGTAGCGGAAGTACAATTGGGATATCGGAAGTACTAATCTCGTTAAAGAAGGTTTCTTGAAGATAGTCAAGAAAAGGATGAAAGGCAATGTCAGTCAAGCTAAGAGGAGTGGTGTACAACCACCATGGATTGGTGATACATTATGGCCTCTTATGTGCGAACATTAGAACACCCCTTATGCCATTGAGAAGAGTGAGAATGCTTCACAGTGCAGAAACTCTACTCATGGAGGTCTTGGAGTGCACAAACACTTAGCTGGTCAGAAATCATTTGTGCAAGCTCATCAAGAAATGGTAAGACTTCTCTTTCCATCCACTTCACCTCAAAGTTTTTCTGATATTTCCATGATTTAATCTGTTTCACTATCGTTGTAGGAGGAAGAATTGGGGCGTCATGTGTCACTGGTGAAAGTGTTTCTTAAAACACACACTCGGCCCGATGGATCATTTGTGGATCAAAAAGCGAAACAAGTTGCTGAGACGTATGAGAAGACCATAGAAGAGAGACAATCTGAAACGGACGAAGATGGTCCAGATAGTTCAGAGAATTCAACACATCGTAATCTTTCCCTTGATGAAAGAAATGAAATTTCCCTTCAGGTAATTCGTTTCTGTCTTTTTAAAAAAAAAATCTGGTTCCTTTTTGTCTATGATGATTACTGAATGTTTATCTTTTGGTTTAGTGTACTCATACAGATAACAATGGCAACCTATTTGAACTTGGATCACTTGTGGAGACACTAAAGAAAAGGAAAAAGACAAAGAGTTATGCGAGCGCTTCTCCATCAACTCTTGTGGAGCTTCAAGATCAACTTCGGTGCAAGATTTCTGAACACGAGACTGAGAATGCACGACGTGATCAGGAACACCAAGAGTCTCAAGCTGAGATGAAGAAACTTTTCCTCTTCATGATAGAAAAAAAAACCTGAGTTTGAAGCTTTTATGGTTTCTCCTCCTGTATCATCCACACCTGCAGCCACCAATCCAGCTACCCACTACAAGAAAATAGTGTTACTGCTACATAAAATCTGTTGCAATAACTCCATATATTGTTGCAAATTTGAGAATGCAACAAAATTGAGACACATTTTCTATTCTTGCTATTTGAGTGTTGCAAATTGATATTTGTTGCACATATATTGCAAAATTTACAATGAATGGACTCCTTGCTATATTGTCGTATTAATGCAACATTACTTCTGTAGTAAATTTGTCGTATAGTTGTGACATAAGTTTGCAACATTCATTTGTTACAAATGATTGCCACATAAAAAGTATAGCAAATTTTATTACAAATTTACAACGTTATAATATATTGCTATATGTGTTGTATTAATGCAACAAATTAATGGCGTAAATACGATGTTCCAATGCAACTATAAGTTGTCGTAAGTAAATGCTGCATAAAATATAAAGCAAAAATTGTTACAAAATTTTAGTAATTAATTTTCATACGTTCAACGCATATATTATATGACATGCTCACAACAAAAAACTGTTGCAAATATTAAATTTTTATGTCAATATATAGTCATAAATCTCATTGCCTAATTTCACATAATTTTGCAACACTAATATGAATCACAATATTTTTCTATATTTTTGTTTGGCACATGATTTATTAAATTATAATTGTTTATTTAATACTTTCTTCTATTAAATATATATATTATGGTATAAATAACTTTATTAAGTAATCAAATTTTGAAATATTCCAAAAAATGCAAAAAAAAAGATAGAAAAACATCAACCACAAATAAGAACTAAGTTCAGAATAAAAACTTAAAAAGCATAACTAAAACAACTAAGTAAAATATAGTGAAACTAGTAGAAAAAAGGAAGAGAATACAACATGTCAAAAATTTATCTAACTCTTGAAGCTTGCTGAGTCTCTCTCATTTCTGCAATCTCTTTATAAATCTTCTCCAACTTTTGTTTGAGAGCTTTATCATTCTCTACATGATTTTCAAGGAAAAAGTGTTTGGCCTTTGGAGAAAATTTTTGATTGCTAATGTGTTGTGCCGATAAACTATATATATAAAGAAAGAATAAAATAAAATCTTTGATACTGAATAATATCTAAATCTTTCAAGTATTATCGTTATGTTGTAACTAGATAACGATATTTTGTTTTAACAAGAAACAAAATGATAGCACTACGCACATTTTTACAATATATTTTCTCTTTTTAGATGTTTAGTTTAATGCCTAGCTTAGATAATGAACACCTAGCATGAATGACTCTTTTTTCCTTTTACATGTGTACTTTAATATTTATTATGTTGCTTAAATAATGAACAACTAGGAGGTTTGAGACTATATCATAAGCAAAACTTAATTTACTTATCAGGTGAAATCTTTTATAATGTTTACAGTGACAGTTAAATTATAATCGTTTTAACTAGTAATTGAGTTTAAAGATGATATATATTAATATAGTTTCATAGAAAAATATGTTGCAAAAGAGTTATAAATTGTTGTAAATACGGTGACAAAGGTGTCACATATCTTGCCACATATTCTTACTGAATTGTTTTTGCAAAATAGCCACAACTCATAACCGTTGAATATTTTCTTATAAAATTTGCAAGACATTTTTGTATGTCGTAGTATTGTTGCTAATTTGTAATGGAAAAAATCAACGGACAGTTTTATCACTATTTTGAAATAAATTTGTAATAAAATTGTTACTTGCATTCATCATTGCAAAAATATAGCAAAAAAATGTTACAAAATCTTAACGAATACAATCATTGCAAAAATATCGTGGCAATAACACTATTTTCTTGTAGTGACCGCGCCTGCAACCACTGCAGAACCCACTGAAGGAGGCACCACACCAGCCTCCAGTCAAGTTGCCAATTCCCCTTCCTCTAATACTGCTTCCAACTAATGAACTTCCAATTTCCCTTATTTTTTTAATGAACTTGCTATTGGATACTTTATGTTGGCTGTTTAGGATGATCTTTTTGTTTGGGATGATAAGTTTGCTTGATTAGTACTTTAAATCATCATTCCTTTTGATTAATATCATTTCAAAATCCAAAATTAATCAGATTTAGGATTGCTAAACCGTGACTAATTTGTGAACAAACCAATTCAAAAAATAGGACTATTTTGTGACCAAACCAATTCAAAAAATGTGACCACTTCGTAAACAATCCAAATTACAAAAATTGTCGCTAAACCCAGAATCTTAAATTAGTCCCAAAACCGTCGTAAGCATAGGATTGCTCTATACAGTCACAAAAATGTCCCCAAATAGACTTCGTTGTAGTTTAGTTGGAAATATGCAACTACCACAACCGGTCACATATACGTCACTAATATACAACTTTTTTGCGACCGTTTTTTAGCGACCATCGTAAACGGTCACAAAAGAGTCACAAAACCCTTATTTGCGACTATTGAGCGACGATTATTGGAGTCGCAAATAGCCTGTTTTCTTGTAGTGTTGTAGGAGCTTGCTAGGAGTGTAGATCCGCTTGTTTGAAGGTCAGAATCTTCCTGGCAAAGGTGAGTGCATGACCATGGCTTATCTAAGCTTGAGATTCTCTGATTTTTCTTGTTTACGTGTTATATAGTTGATTTCTTGGCTTGTTAGAACGTTGTTGAGCCACAAGAGGCTTTGGGAGGCTTCTTTGTGGCATTGGTTTGTGTTTTGGTGGTTTAGGAATGGAGATCCGGCAAACAGCTTTGGGGAAGATGATGCTCGGCATGTGCGTCGATCGATGCACTTTGTGCGTCGGTCGATGCAATGCGAGGATAGCGTGATTTGACCTAGGAGCGTCGGTCGATGCCATGTGGAGGCATCGATCGATGCAATTAGGGATTTTTGTGAAATGTCGAGCATGTATCGGTCGATGCAGTGTTAGTGTCGATCGATACAGTGTTAGTGTCGGTCGATGCAGTAGGCATGTCAATTAGGGCCAAAGCCCGCGGGCTGGCCCGGCCCTGAAAATAGCGGGCTCTGGCTTAAATATATATGTCCAGAAAAAAATCGGGCCTTTCGGGCACAGCCCGTTTGGGCTATAGGGTTTTTTGAGCTTAGCCCGAGCGGGCTCGGGCCAGTCCTAAAAACCCTTTAACAAAAATATTTGTACATTTTTGTTAACATTTTTGTTTGATTACAATATTTGATTAATAATGTATTGTAATTAAAGTTTTAAACTCTAATCCTAGTTTTTATATTTACTTAATAACCATACTTAATACTTTAAAAATTTTTATCTATGATATTTTATATGAATTATATATTTGTTTATTTGGTTAAAGGATTGAAATTTTGTTTAGTCTTAAACTTTTTATATTAAATTAAGTTGATTGTAATGAATATAAATGAGTTATTAAATTTTGATTGATTTTTTCTTATAGTGCATTTTGAAACACTGTTTTTTAAGGTTTATAAGTTTGAATTTTTGATCGGTAAGATAAGCCCGAAAAAGCCCGAAAAACCGTGTAGCTCTGTTAGGGCCGGGCTCGGGCTTTGAAATTTAGGCTTGGAAATATTCGGGTCGGGCCGGGCCGGGCTCAAACATATGCGGATTTTACGGATTTCGGGCCGGGCCGGGCTGGGCCGGGTCAGCCTGATTGACACTCCTAGGTCGATGCAGGGGAACCTTGTATTGGTGGATACAAGCTTGTGTGGGTCGATGCAACCCCAGTTGGTGTCGGTCGATGTAGTTGTCCTGGTTTGTTATTTGTTTGTTGATTGTTGTTTGATGGTAAGAGATTTCTTAATTGCTTGTGTGTATAGCCCAGTAAATGGGAAGATTGCCTCACTGAGTGTTTATAAAATACTCACGCATCTTGTATGTGTTGTGGTGCAGGTAAATGCAAATTGTGATCGTGAAATCAAGGCGTTGAAGAAGAGGATGTTCTAGTGGCTCATTGATTTGTGGCATGGCTTCTGTTAGGCTGCTAGACTTGAGTCATAAAATGTTGCTATGATGCTGATTGTTGGTTTATGATTCTGCTGGTTTGAGTTATTGAATTATTATTTCATTATTATTGGTTATTGGATATTGGTATATGTTGGTTATTTTTTATTTTTTTTTTTTTTCAACCAAACATTAATCAAATTAAAAATAACTCCAAGATTGGTTGCCAAGATATGTTGGTTATTTTACGCTGTTTGGTTTGGTTGTGGTTAGGTGGCTAGTGGGTATGGAACCACTAGTTTAATTAGTATTATTAATTAAAAAAATGGGTCGGATCGTTTCAACTGTGGTTCGTGCGGGAGAAATATATGCGGAACAAGTGGCTTTGGGAAAATAAACGGTGCAAAATAATGTATGATTGGTGAAAAAATTTTAGTGTGGATACGTATTTTAATATATTAACAATATTAGTTTAGGTAAAAATATTTTTAAAAAAAAGTTAGGGTTATTGAACAAACAATTTTAATATATCATTTATGAACTTTAAATATGAAACTTTATTGAATATAAAATTTAATCATATAAATGTTTATTTAATCTTAAATAAATTAACAAGTTCAATCATAAAAAAAATACTACACAATATAAAGAATTACTATGGAATATATTGTTTACAAAACAAGTTGTTATGATATATAAAGTGTTAAAAGAAATCCATTTATTATCAAAAAACTGGATTTATTAATGGTTATACATACATACTACCAAAATTATTTATATATATTATATTTTGAAAGTTATTTTAAAGATAAAATAAAAAAGACAAAAAGAATAATTTTTAAAAATGCATTCTAAAAATTATTTGAAGGAGAGAAAGAAAAAATACTAATAACTCTTTTATCTATTTAAAATATGTGTTAGTTACGATTTAGCTTTTTTTGTTTTACATATTTAAAAACATTAAAAAAATATTATGCTGTTTGTCTGTGTGTTATTTGAAATAACGCTGGATAATAGGTTGTTAGAAAATAAGTGCGGTTCATGAGTTAATACTCAACCTAAAAATTCGCAACCAATTTTTTTAAAAACAGAAAACGCAAATTACCAATATCTTTGTGATTATTACTGTCACCATTCAAGGCCTTAAGCAGTAAAAAATTTCAAAGAGGTTTTTCATTTCGTTGTCTATCAAATATATGATCATTTGATAGTCAAATTCATGTTCCTTAATTTGTGTCATCTTTCAGGCTAAATTCTCATTTGACTAGTTTACTAAAAGCTTGTGAATTCCTATCAGTATGATTAAAAAAAAAATCTTCAAGTAAGTTAATGTAACATTTGGAAACCGCATTCTTTAGAGCATGATCAGTGGTAGAAATGGTGAAAGTTTCTAAGAAAATAATATAATAATCTTAATATTTTTATTAAGATTAAATCACTGCTAAAATGACACATGTAGAAAAAAATTAAGAAACGTTTCTCAAATAAGCAATTCAAGAACAGTTCTACATTTTCTCTCATCTTATTTTAGTATATAATTTTTTTTTTTAATTAGTAATCTGATGAGCAACTCTATTAGACTTGACCTAATAGTATATATACTTCAAAAAGAGTTCTATTTTTTTTTGGAGTGCTGCTGCCTGAAAGAGGTTAATAGCTAATGATAATTTCGAGGAAGAATTCAAAAAGAGCATGGCCAATCGTTTATTCTTTTTTTCATACCGACAGTAAAAAAACAGAAACAAATTAAAATTAAATTTCGAGTAATAGAATTTTAGATAAAATGTTTCCATGTGTTACGTATTAGACCACTACAATTTTTGTATAATACCTATAAACCCGAATAATAGCAATGACATATATGTTTTTTTCCAAATCGTTTGCAAAAATCACCTCTTTGCCTTTACAACTTTTTTTAAAAAAATATTTTTTAAAACTTGATTGCTATACGAAGTACGAACATGCACTGATAAGATATTAGTGACTATGATGATTCATAAATGTATGCACATAAAGCACAGCCGTGCTAAATTATTTTTAGATGTACTTTTAATTGTGTGTAAATTTATTTATTTATTTATTTTTAGTGAATGTAAAATTTATTCAAACAAAAAAACATTTTTACAATAGATGCGTCCTTTGTTTGAGTGGGTGTTAAAAAATAGAATCAAATGAAAAGAATGTTAAATAGCCTAAATAAATCTGAAGAGCTCAAAATCGAGATTGTAGCCAAATCTGTAGACCATACTTCAGCTTGTCCGGGTGGAGCCGCTGAATGGAGAGTAGATTGTTACGGACCAAGCGGTCTAGATTCCGCGTAAGATAAGATTCCGGGTTGAACGATCACCATGCCGCCGTTTGTTACGTTCACACCAGATAGTGTGGACTGCAGCCAAGTCGAAGACAAGGCGAAGGAGAAATTGGTGCCGTGGAAAGTCGACTCAGAGAGAAGGGAGAAAATCTGATCAAATCGAGTGGTGTAACGGTGCCTGAGTATATTACGAGTTAAAGATGCCCAGATCTGGGAAGAGTAGACACAGCCAAAGAGCAGATGCTCCAATGTTTCCAAAGGAGCTTGGCAAAACCCACAAGCTGGAGAAATGCCTCGATTCCACATAGCCATACGGTCCCCTGTTGTAAGTCGCCGCTTCACAGCTAACCAAAGCATGAAAGAGAACTTGGGGACAGAATCTGAGAACCAGATAGCCTTATACCAAGCGACCTGCGGTCTAGGCTGGCGGATCTGCAGCCAAGTATCTGAGGTGGAAAACCGCGAGAGGGACCTCTGGCACGTAGCTTGTCCAACTCTATTTCTATAGCATTCAAAAAAACATCTCAATGTTGACGTCTTCTTGTAGAAGCAAGAACTGAGGCCACCAAAGCAGAGGACTGGACACCAAAAACAATGAATCCCCTATTTCCCAAAACATCATATAACCTTCTCAAGGGACTCCAGTTATCGAACCAAAATGAAGTTTGCAGTCCGCTTCTAATGTCCATCGAAGAAAAAACCTTGACTTGGGCTCTGTATTTTAGTAACTTCTTCCACATCCAACTGCCATGACTTGTTGTCTCGCTAATTGACCAAAAGGAAGCAGACCGAATAAGCTCTCGCTTCACCCAGTTAACCCACAGAGAGTGAGAACCGAAAATAAGTCACCAATTGATCTGCAGATCAATTGGTGACAGCTTGTCCTGTGGAAATGTTGTTAAAGGGTGGGGACCAGGGTTCGAGGAATACTTGGCGCACCAATAACCTACTGTGGATTTGGATGAATAGTTCCATTTGCCCAGTGAAGGGTTAGGATCGATGTCCTGTAGGGCCAGCTTGGGGTGTGTTGGGCCGGCTAGCGGTGGGCTAGTGGGGTCCACGGACGGTCCGTTGGAGCAACTAGCAGTGAGACTAGTGGGGTCCACGGACGGGTTGTCACATAAAAATTGCAGATCAATTGGTAACAGCTTGTCCTGTGGGAAAGTTGTTAAAGGGTGAGGACCAGGATTCGAGGAACGCCTGGCGCACCAATAACCTACTGGTGGATTGGGATATCCACAGTGATGGGCTAGGATCGAATTCCCTGCAGGACCAGCTTGAGGTCCGTTGGGACGGCTAGCAGTGGGCTAGCAGGGTCCATGGACGGTCCGTTGGGCAGCTAGCAGTGGGCTAGTGGGGTCCGCGGGACAGGTTGTCACATGTACGCAATGTTCTTTTAGTAATTATATATAGATATCATTTATCAAAATTTTATATAATTAACATAACATTATCATTTTACATAGGTATCATTTATCAATATTTTATATAATTACCACAACATTATAATTTTGCAAATAAGAAAGAATTAAATATTAATATTATAAACTGACAAAATAAATTATTGATAATTAAAGATTTAAATATTAATATCATAATTTGGAAAAATATAATGTGATGGTTATTAAATTCTTTACTAATTTCAAGCTATAAAATATTAGAATATTATAATAATTATTTGTTGACAAAAAAATTATAATATTTGTTTCACAGTTTTTGTGCCAAAATATCAAATCAATTTATTCTAAAATAATTTCAAGATATAAAACAATATGATATATATATATATAGATATAACTTTTCCTTTATGTGACATTTGTAGGTTTTGAAATATATAAGTTGAATCGAAATTTTGGAGTATATATAGAAGTGAACATGTGAAATGTGGTTATGTATTAAAAAGGGTTAGATGAAGAAGGTCTTAGACACATAACATATTTTCACTTGTAATTGTCAGTAAATGTTGTTTTGAATGCCTATTTTGTATATCAATGTTGTAATTTATTGATTTATGATCCATTTGATAAAATTTTCATATAAAAAATTTTAGTTTTAGATCATAATTCATAAACCCTAATAGATTATATCTTAGTCACAATATTTATGCTACTTATTACCCATGCTATTTTATTATATAAAGTTGGGTTTTCAAATTAGTCATTAACAGTATCATGACATGTGTCAAGTATAATGATGAGATGTTGACATGTGTCAAATATTATTATTTCTCAAAACATCTAATTAAGAAAATAACATTAAATCTAAATAAAATTTACATGTTTATATTTTTTAAAAAAATTCTAAATCAAAAAGAAAAATTAACAAAACTAATCTATTTTTCATTGTATGCTACTTATATTATACATGTTTTCTCAATAAAATTTTGACATGTATAAACAAAAAAGTAATTCACTAAGCATGTATATTATTATTATAAATAAATAATGAATAACAAGTTTAAAAAGAATAACATAAGTTATGTCAAAAGAATTTTTTTTTTTGAATAATTTTCAAATTTTTATTTTTATTATATTATATTAACTTTCTTTCAATTTCTCAACTTTTATTGGATTAATCATAAAATCATTGTAATCGAGTAGATGATTTTCACAGTTGTTCATCCAAAATATCTTTGGAGTAAAAAAAAATTCATGGTTAAAGAAATTATGTCACAAAACAATTTTAGTAATTATAAGAACTATAATTATGCCAAAATGAAAGTAAAAGAACATAAAATTTGTTTAATTTGTTTAGAAGACATTTTATAGGTGGTGAATAGGAGCATACTTTAACAGTAAAATAATTTTGGGTGTAAGAACATATTTTTAATGGTAAAACATAGAGTAAAATTGTATTTGATTACTTATTAGATGTTGCTTTGATGAATTTGTTGCGTGTAAAATATTTTGTGGATAAGTTGTGAAACGTTTTTGAAATTTGACAATAATAATATCTATAATGATGAGTATTTGGCAAAAGTTTTAGTGGAATATAATTTAGCTTTAGATTATTGTAATAACTGTTATAATATATTAAATATATATAAATATAAATAAATGTATGAAGGTAAATACAAATATTCTCTAACTTAAATTATTTATATATTTACTTCAGGAAATAAATTTTCTTTATATATTTTTAAAAAATTGTTTAAGATTTAGGATTTATTTTCTTCGACAACTTTTAAACCCGTACATCGTGCGGGCCCTTATCTAGTATATATATATAGACGAAACTAGTTTTATTTATTGTTATATCTTTTTCTGAATTTTCAAGTTTTGATTATTTCGATGATGATATGTGATTTTTTTTTAATAGAGCTTTTAAAATTTGATGCCAAAAAGAGTTAAGAAACATATACTTATTTATATGTTTATTTTTGAACTAAAAAGTCCAATATATAAAATTTTCATGCCTTACAGTATAATGGTTACACATTAGACCACTATATTTTTTTTATGACACCTATGAACCCGAACAACAACAATGACATATATGTTTTTTTCCAAAACGTTTGCAAAAGCCACCTCTTTTGCATTCTGGAACACAATATTTCCAGCATTTTCCATCTTTATCAGGATTATCATCTATTCCTGGAAGACATCTTCCGAGACTTCGATATTCTCTACAACATCTTGACTTTATTTCGTATACCCACGGCGCAATGTTTGTTTCTCCGTCTATTTTGTTGAAACCTAAATTTCAATAACAATATGATTGTTAATTACATACATAAAATTTTCAGATAAAAAAAAAACTTAATGTATTAATATTAAACACTAAAGAAAAAATACCCATGCATAACACAATAGTCGCAAATAAAACCAAATAAATAATCATTAGTCTTAACATCTTTCTCTTGTTTGGTGGCTAAAGCAAATATTATTAATGTTTGATACTTTTCTTTGAATGGAAAAAAATGAAGTAGTTGTTTGGTATTTATAATTAGAATTACCATCAAGAGTTTCTTGGAACACTATCTTTAGAGTAATGAACATAAATTTAATTGGTCAAACGAATAAAACACATTAACAACAAAAATAGCTTAAAAATTTGACCAATTTATTAACTTTCTAGTTACTATCTTTATGTAAAGATGTAATATGCATGATTTATTTCAATAAATGTATTTATTTACTTTGTAAGATAAAGCGCAAACCAATATGAAGTAGGCCAGTAGGGTTAGAATTTCATTTCCTTCAAGACACACAATGTAATATTTTGAAAACATCAGACACATAATTGTAAAATAAAATTATTAATTAATTTTAAGAAAGCAAAACTAATAAAATAAAATATAACTTAAAACAAAGGAATATATAATATAATGTCAACCAAATGATTATTTACTAGTTGTGAGTTGCTAGCTCCACCTCGAAGGAGAGCACTCCTCATTCGAGTACCTTGAAAGGGAAGATTATCTAAAAATAATATTATCGAAGTCTGTTCAAGAACCTGGGAAGAACATTGGTCCAATGAATTCTGAAATTTCCAGGTTAATGAAAAATGATGTCAAGTCGGTTTTGTACATTTAAACATATGTGATCATTTATTTTTTTCACCTTAATATATCCAGACATTCATCAACAGATATACATGCTAGTTAAGTTGTTACAAAATGGAATAGTTATCTCATTACAAAGTCTCAAATGCTTGGAGATTTCTACATATGTAGAATTTCATAGAGAAAATTCCCAAAAAAAATACCAACTATTTAATATTTTAGCCAGAAAAAAACATGAACTTTTTTCGTTGCCAGAAAAATACGCCAATTATTTTTTAGTTGATAAAATATATACGAACTATTATTTTTTTCCAGTTTCTCCTTGTCTCTGTTACGACCGTTAATGGTATTGTGACGGCGTTACTATTTAAAAAAAAATCCAAAAAAAACACAAACTATTTATTTTTGCCAGAAAAATATATGAACTTTTTTTTCTTTGCCTGAAAAATACATAATTTTCATTTCTTATTTTTCCACTAACAATGTTAGAGATCATAACTCATAACTTTCTCTGCTCTCTTGAATTTCATACAAGTTTTCACTACTATTTATGATAACTAAATTCAAGAACAAAAATACACAATTAGATTAATCGATTTCCAAATTTCTTAATGAGTATTGTTTTTGCATAAATAAATGGTGAATCTGGTTAGGTTACAAGAGTTGATGTCCTACAAAATGGCTATAATCTGCGATCTCGATCAAGTTTGCGTACACCAGCCCATTTGATGATTTACACTGGCTATAAGAATCATAAAAGGTACTAAACTAAAGAGATGAATATTTTTTGAAATGTGTACAAAGGTCTACAAAGGTGGAGATCTCATAAAATTTTAGAGAAGTGTTGATGAAGTTTAAAAAATTATGTATTTTTCAAGCAAAGAAAAAAAGTTCATGTATTTTTCTGGCAAACAATAAATACTTTGTGTTTTTTTCTGGAATTTTTTTTAAAACTAGTAACACGGTCGTAACGGAGACGACGAGAAACTGGAAAAAAATAGTAGTTCGTGTATATTTTATCAACTAAAAAATAGTCTAGGTATTTTTCTGGCGACAAAAAAAGTTTATGTTTTTTTCAGGCAAATATTAAATAGTTGATGTTTTTTTGGGAATTTTCCCGAATTTCATATAAAGACTTGCCAATTTTCTTAAAAAATAAATAGAACAAGTGCACAATTTTAAATACATAATTACATAAAATTGGTGTTGTTTATTATTCTATATTATGAAATTTTAGAGTATATATATGAGTGTGTGTGTGATTCATTTTTTGTTTTAGATGTTTCCAAATCTGATATGAATGAATAGAAGGGACATGGAATTTTTGCACTTAGAACAATGAAATGCTTCTTTTTCATCTTTATATTTTAGATCTTTATAATTTATAGATGTATATTAATCTACATTATAACAGTGACATATATGTTCCTTTTCAAAAAAAAAAAACAGAATCCATTCCTCCGCTTTCGCACCCTTCAATAATGCAAAATTTTGGGCATTTTTCATCACTAGTAGTAGAATCATCAATACCTGAAATACATCTTCCAATTTCCGGATGCTCTATATTACACGACAATTTCATATTGTGTATATCCACCACACTATGTTAATATGTCTATCTACTTTTTTAGAATGCATATATCGTATATGGACAAATCTTTAAATGTACTAAGTTTTGAACCCACGCTATGTGTGAGTTTATTTGATATATTTTGGTAACAGTTATATATGATTGACGACAGTTATAAAATATTATCTTATAAAAAAATTAAATTTCTATTAAGGCAAAACTTTTATTTCAGATACACATTAGAAAAAATATATATATAAATCAATTGTATTAAAAAATCCAATTTGATCAAAAGAATCATCAATTTAACTGGACGTCCAGGCAAGACGGATTGAACATTCAAACTGGTGACCTTGCATATCCTAAACCATTTCTTTGACCATCAGACAAACGAAAATTTTAGAATCATGAATTAATCTTATTTCTCATATTTAATTGACCGTCACCATCTACGTCTTCGTGTTTTATTCACTGTTTACTTACTATTTATATCCTTTCTCGTCATTTTAATTGTCAAATTTTCATGATAATTATCATCATTACTTTTATCCCGGTTTTTCGTTGTACTTTTCTTCTTCCTCTTCCTCATCAGCTTCCTCACATTCTTCCACTGAATAATCATTTAAAACCATTTTTTTAGACTACCAAAAAACTTGTTAACCCATCAAACTCCAAGACAAAAATCATTGCCTATTTTCTCATAAAATTTCATGGATCATCATAGTCACCACATGCACTCAATTATTGATACTTTCACCTATATAATTATTCAGTTTTAGATCCACATGCATTCAAACTTTTTGAACCAAAATCTTTAATACTACAAAATTGCAAATTACTTGTAGAGAAAGTAATATGAATACATATATAGCTAATAAAATTGTGTTTGTCGCCGATCCTTTTTTTTAAACCTCAAAAATTAACTCAAAGAATATCAAATCAAGGTCTTGCGACGTTAATCCTTCTTCCTTAGATCCAAAAATTAAAACAAATTACTGAAACAATATCAAATCACCTATAAAGTCATACACAAAAACATGTTTTACAGTTCATAAGAGATGTAAAGCACAAAAAAAGAGATTAATGATACTTAAACTTTTGATAGAGTTTAAATATTTTTAATATTTTAAACTTTAAAAAATGTTAATCAGTGACATGTCGAATCCCGATAGGTTGTTTAAAATCCTATGTGGACGGCTTAAAGAGCTTATAGCTCCAACTTTTATTAGTATAGATATTTATAATATTTTTAAATTTGAATGCATGATAAATCAAGGTTACTTCTCATTTGTAGTTGGAAGAATATTAGTCTTATTTATAATGGTTCACAGCCATTGTCTAAAAATTTTCTAGCCGATGTGGGACGTTGTACATACATTTATTTATAATTATTTTAATATAGAAATTTTATATAATTCCAAAAATGTTAAGTATTGAGATGTAATCCCGATTGGTTATTTAAAAAAAAAAAATCTGAATATACAAAATTCTGGAAATTTTTTAAAATGCTAATTAGTGACATGTTTAATCCCTATTGGTTGTTTTAAATTCCAAGTGGACGTCTTAAGAAGCTTATAGCTCTTCGAACCCTAGTCCCCACCCTTTAACAACTTTCCCACAGGACAAGCTGTCACCAATTGACCTGCAGATCAGTTGGTGACAGCTTGTCTTGTGGGAAGGTTGTTAAAGGGTGGGGACCAGGGTTCGAGGAACGTCTGGCGCACCAATAACCTATTGGTAGATTGGGATATCCACAGTGATAGGTTAGGATCGATGCTCTGCAGGACCAGCTTGGAGTCCGTTGGGACGGCTAGCAGTGGGCTAGCAGGATCCACGGACGGTCCGTTGGGGCAGCTAACAGTGGGTTAGTAGGGTCCGCGGAACGGGTTGTTACACGAGTAATCATTTAAAAGATAAAATGGGATGGTACATGGAACAAGACGGATCGGAATGGGAAAGTACGGATGGGATTATATACGCATGATAATCCAAACTAAAACCAAACTGAAATCTGATATTTGGATTTAATACCAATATTGTACAAATACTTAATTGATGTATTTAAAATAATAAAATTCTAACTTACATTTATGAATTTAAATTTTATATAAAAATATTTTACCCGCGCTGTAGCACGGATTACTACCTAGTTTATACTACTTATTAAAGACTAGAGATTGAAATGTATTTCAGAAATCTTAATATAGATGAGACGAATTAAAGGAGTTGTTTCATATTAATAACTAGAATTATAGTTAAGGATTTGGCCGATTGCTTATAAACTTTAAGTCTTTAACATAGTAATTAGGCATGACCAAAATTAAACTGTAACCATATTTCGGACCATAACGATATTTCGGACCATAACCATATTTCGGACCGTAACCGGATCGTATCTGAACCGTAACCAAACCGTAACCGTATAAAATGGTTAAAAACCGTAACCGTTAACCATAAATATATGGTTAAATTATATTAACTATAACTGTTAATTAACCGTAACCGTATCAAAAAAGTTGGTTAACCGCATAGTTAAACCGTAATTTGTTAACCATAACCGTTTTAAAAACATAATAAAATATACTAATAATTATTTATTTAATATGAATCATATGATATATAGAAATAGGAGTACACTAAAAGAACATATTAATTATAAATAAGTAATATAAATTATATTATATCATCAAATAATATCAACCGTATCATATTATTAAATAACCGTAATCATATATAACTGTAACTGCTTCAACCGGAACCGTATTTAACCGTAACTATTTAACCGTTTATTAAATAGTTATGGTTAAGGTTAAACAAAATTTATAACCATAATTGGCGGTTAAAAAACCGTAACCGTGATAACCATAACTGTGGTCATACCTAATAATAATGAACATATAATTATTGGCTGGTTAAAAAAAAAATTATTATTGGCTGGTCACCCAAATTGAACGTATATCCAAAATTTGGTATTTTCGTCAGTCTTTATGTAAAGAAGCACCACTGTCTTTAGGAAGCATATTTGTTAGTTGGTTTGGGTTCAGTTTTGTGTAGTAAAGTTTTAGCTAAAAGTCTTAACCAAAATTAGTTCGGTCTAACGTGTGTTTGTTATCGGTTTCAACTTTGTTCTTGTTAGAATCGGTTTCCAAAAGACTTATTTTTATGGTATGGTTTCAACTTGCAAGAGGCTCGCTTAGATATTATTTTAACCAAAGTACAAACCGCATTCGAAATTTATGACCCAAATTGAAACAAGAACCGAACAGATCAGAAACACTTTATCTGGTTCGATTTCAAAGCTCATAACTAACGTTATTTTATATATTCACAGACAACTCTGATCAAAGAAGGAGCTTAGTTCCACACCATCTAGAAGCTTCACCGTGGCTGATAGATGTGATGATTACGGCGACAACAGAAATTTGGATTCATGTGCTTCTTCTTCTGGCTACACTTTGGTGAACACGACGACATCAACGACACCTTTGATCTGTTCAGCTTCTCTTTCGTAGTCTCCGCCATGTTCAGAAGCATCTTCAAATACTTAGCAACATCTGTTTCTGCCATAGTAATTAACAAAAACACTTATGAGAAACTTTTCTCAGATCTGACAATTTAAACAGTAGAGATTCCACAAATCGTTACCGGTAACTGAATCAACCGTAGATCTACCATCGGACGAAGCGATCATCTCCTCGAACTCTTCTTCAAAAACAGAGAAATCATCGTCGCCGTCGTCGAACTCGTACTCAGAGTTGGAACTGAGCCAGAAGTCACGGAACCATTTGGATGTCGTCACCAGATCCCACCACTTGGGTGAAAAGTCCTCGACCTCACGAAATCCAACCGGATCGAACACCGGCGCGTTCGGGTTTAACGTCGATAACAACCTCCGATCTACCATCGCCGACATCTTCAAAACCTCACAAAACTCACACACTCCTACGAACTCAGATTGTCAGAAAATTATGAACTGACTGATGATATTGAAACCAGGAATCAGAAAGTTTTGTACCTTTCTCCGATCAACGAGTCAAACTGAAGAGTCTTAGAGCGAGTCACACTTATGAATTGAGATGTGAGGAAGCTTGGAACGGCTTTTTAAACAAGAGAAAAGCAAGTAGTAGCCGGTAAAACCCGGTAAGAGTCACAGACACGTGTGACGGGTACAATGACGATCTAATGGTCATGAATAATAACAGGGTGATCTGACGGTGTAGATATGCACAATAATTGGATAATACGCTCCTTGGTTACTGGATAAGGTACTATGTTTTGCTTATTATTATTACTGTTTAGATAAACTGAAGATATTTTTTTGTGTTACTTAAGGTAAGAAGGAAATTTCTAGAACGTAGCTAAAAAGCCCATTAGGGTAAACGAAATAAACGTAGGGAAATTGGCACAGATAACTCAAAAAAAAATTATAATTAACTATCTAACTACTCTAACCGTATAAATACTATACACACTATATAATCTACAATATAAACAATTTTACCCTTGATTCAATACCAATACAATACCAACCCTTCTACCTTCTATCAACCACCACCACCTTCACCGGACCGCCGCCAGAACACCGCCGAACTACCGCCGGACTGCCGTCGGACTACCGCCAGACCACCGTTGGACCACCGCCGGACCAC
>NC_025696.1:19659222-19671101 GCF_000633955.1 Camelina sativa
GGACCACCAGATCACCTCTGCCGGACTATCTCCGCCGGACCACCACCGGACCACCGCCGAACCACCGCCGGACTACCTCCGCCGAACCTCCGCCGGACGCCGGCCACCAGCCACCACTACTCCATCACCACCAACACTGCCCTTTTGGTAAATTTGTACTGACCAATGGTTATTCACCTAATTTTATTTATTAGTTGGTTATTTTCTACAAACCTTTTTTATTTTGGTTACCACACCAATTCACCCATAAACGTAATCGTACTTAAATAAATATTTTTTTTCTGTCAAAATCATAACATGTCGTAGCTATGTATTTTTTAAGTTCTAACAATACGAGTGATTTAGGCCATGAATGGATGTTATTTTCTAAATCAGTTTTTGAATTTAGTTTTCAGTTTTTATATTTTAGATTTTAGTTTTAGATTTTGGTATTGTTTTTTAAATAAAAAATCTCAAAAATTGGTTTTTGATTTTAGAAAAAAATTAACGTAAAAATCTAGAATCGTAAATGGAAAATTACAACGAAATAGTTTCCTTAAATTTTAGGAAAATCTTGATTGGTAAAAAAATAAATGTTTGAAAAATAAAAACTAAAATCTCTTTCAAAATCTACAAAACATTGAAGGCCTAAGGTTGATATATATTTCTTTGTGGTCATGAGACTTCATAGTTTGATTTAAACTTTTTTCCCCAGGGAAATGTAGTTTGAAACCATAGAATCCCCTTTTTAATAAAAGGGAAGTACATGACTTATTTTTGGTAGACCATATAATAGTTATATAGGTCATTAGTTGGTTATAGAATTGACATATTAATAATTTAAGTATAACATTTGATAATATTTTGATATTTACGGGTCTACTTTGATTACTGTTAGATCTTATATCGCTTATTTATTCAATTATTCATAATTAATTATTAATAATAGCAATAGCAATGAATCTACTTTAAACCTAATCGAAAATAATAATAGCATTTGAAGGAATAAAAGATGATATACACAAATGAAACAAAATATTTTAACTCGAGAAATCTTCCAAGTTCGGTAACCCTAAACATAAAAACTGTGATTTTTGTTAAACTAAACAATATTTCGATTTTACCTAACAATATATATCCTACTTCTATATATCTTACTTCTATATATTGTTTAAGGAAATTTAACAAATTTAAATATCTCCCAACTTAAATAGGATTAACTCTAGAGACCCCTTTGACGGTCAAAAATATTCAAAATTAAAAATACCACTTACACATAGTCTACACAACTTTTTATAATAGATATATGAGTCCAGTCAGTACATAATTTTTTTTAGGCTATATAATAGATATATGAGTCATTAATTGGTTATAAAATTAAAACATCAATCATTTTAGTTGTATTTAAGTGTATCATTTGTATAATTTACCTTTGCGGGTTTGCTTGATAATCGAGATTCGAGATCGAGATTTATAGGGTTCGCTTGATAATCGAGATTTATAGGGTTCGCTTGGTAATCAAGATTTTTTTTTTTCAACCATTGGGTCACAACTGGCCGGCCCATTAGTCAAATTCCTACATTCGTAGGAGCCGGGACTCGATCCCGGGTGTGATAGTGCCTTCTACAAATGGACTTACCTCCTGCCACTGCACTAAGGTCACTTCACTGGTAATCAAAATTTATAGGGTTTACATTTTGCCATTTTAATAAATATCATATCTAAAAGTTATTATTTGTAATATCACAATTTAAAGTTATATGTACTTCTTTCCTCATAAACAAATGCATATTTTATTTACATACTCTATTATTATTCACCAATTAAAATGTAGTTAGTTTTATGATAAAATAAGATAAACTTATAATTCGGTTTAAATGTAAAATATCAAGGTTATATGATGATATTGTTTAATGCTAAAAAATATATCAAATAAAAATATTTAAATTTGTTGTATAAAATAAAATTTAATCCGTGCTATAGCACGGGTACTAATCTAGTTTATATGATAAAAAATAGAATCTGCATATTTTGCAAAATAATCGGATGACTAACAAAATTATTTAATTTTTTTTTCTGATTATGTGCTTGTGTCCTCCTCTCCATAAAATCTCGCATATATTTTTGGCGATCATGTCATTTTCGATGGTACTCTGTATTGTCATGTAAATACATGCTTATGAATGTGATAAATTTATAATGATTTTATCTATTGATGAATGTAGTATTGGTGCGATATCATAATGCACATTGTAAAATTATGAATAGTAATTATCAGCAAGAACTCAACAGCTCCGGTTCCCTCAGTCAAGAACTCAACAGCTCCAGCTCCTTCTGTCAAGATCGCAAATGAATCTGGTCAGAAGTGGGATCGAGCAAACACGAGAGTGAAGAAAGAAGACGAAGAGATTGTCTCACAGATTGATGTGATCAAAACGGTAATGGGCTCTACCTCAAACAAGCTCATTACCGTCAAGCCCAATAAACCTCCCTCAGCCCAATGCAAAGTTGAAAAGACTACAACTATTCAAGCTTCTCCAAGCTTCCAACGGTCTTATCCACCTGCACAAACAAACGAAAACAGAGCCAGCAAAGCAAAGAGAACAATTGACTGTACCAATACAATTGAAGAACAGATTTGATTGTCTAGACTCATGTGATGAATGAGCTTTCTCATGGAAAAAACCCTAATATTGTAAAGTCTATATAAAGACAAGTGATGTAACTTAATGATTTAAGGAAATAAAAGAGATAAATGTTTATTACCTAAAGAGCCGCTGAGCTGACTTCTTTATGGTATCAGAGCCATGGATCAAATGATTCAACTTTATTCTCCTCCTGCTCTTCACATCTCAAATTGCGTCACTGTGCAACTGACCGAAAAGAACTATCTCCTCTGGAAATCCCAGTTCGAGTCTTTTCTCTCTGGTCAAAATCTTCTCGGCTTTGTCAATGGTGCCTTTGCTCAACCGCTAGCGTCTATCCCAGTTCCTGCTATCGATGGCCAAGTGGGTTATGTCCCGAATCCTGACTTCCTGTCGTGGCATCGAGCAAATCAAGTTATTCGAGCCTGGTTGCTTGGATCTCTCTCCGAAGATATTCTTCGTGATGTTGTTCACACCACTACCGCTCAAGAACTCTGGTCAGCTCTGGCTCAGCATTTCAACAAGGTATCAGCTTCTAGACTTTTTGAACTGCAACACAAACTTCAGACAGTGGAAAAGTTAGACAAGTCAATGGATGATCACCTTAGGGAGATAAAAAGAATATGTGAACAACTTGCCTCTATAGGTAGTCCAGTTAATGAACAGATGAAGATCTTTGCTACTCTGAAAGGCCTAGGTAGAGAATATGAACCTATCAAGACTTCAGTAGAAGGGTCTATGGACACTCAACCATCTCTTACCTTGGATGATGTGGTCTCACGACTTACAAGTTTCTCTGATCGACTAGGAAGCTACAACAGCTCCGGTTCAGAGGCTTCTCCACATATGGCGTTTAACATTGTCGCACCTACCTCCTCTGGATACTACAACAACAACAACAGAGGAAGAGGTAACTCAAGGAACAGTGGTAATCTTGGCAGAAGCAACTTTACAACAAAAGGTCGTGGGTTTCATCAGCAGATTTCACAAGAAATGAGTGGACCTACCAAGGTGATTTGCCAAATTTGTGGTAAACCAGGTCATCATGCCTCTAAGTGCTGGCACTGATTCGACAACAGCTACCAGTTTGATAATATCCCTGAAGCTCTAGCTGCTCTTCGGATTACTGATGTTACTGATCAAACTGGAAGTGAATGGGTGTCAGATACTGGTGCAACTTCTCACGTGACCAACTCTCCGCATCACCTGCATCAGTCACAAGCGTATGAAGGGAATGAAGCAGTAATGATGGGGGATGGAAGTTTTCTACCAATCACTCATACCGGTTCAGCGAGTCTTCCCTCAACCTCTAGTAACTTACCTCTTAATGATGTTCTTGTTTGTCCTGGTATTGCTAAATGTTTGTTATCTGTGTCAAAGCTTACTACCGATTATCCTTGTGGCTTTCAATTTGACTGTGATGATGTGCGTATCTATGATAAGGCAACAAGGGGGTTGTTAACAAAGGGCAGACACAGTAATGGGCTATATACACTGGGAAACTTACGTGGAAGAGCTTCACTCCAAGTCAACTTCTCGTCAAGACAACAAATGGCTTCGGAAGATGTTTGGCATAAACGATTGGGGCATCCTCATACGCAAGTTCTCCAGCAGCTATCTGCAATAAAGGCCATAGTAATCAATAATAAGAGCACTACCAAGATCTGTGAAGCTTGTCAACTTGGAAAGAAAGCTAAAATACCTTTTTCTGCTTCAACTTTTGTAGCTACTCGACCCCTGGAAAGAATTCATTGTGATCTATGGGGTCCTTCACCAATAATGTCAGTTCAAGGTTTCAAATACTATGTGCTCTTTATTGACAACTATACAAGATTTTGCTGGTTCTACCCTCTCAAGCTCAAGTCTGATTTTCTACAAATATTCTATGGTTTTCAAGCGCTTGTAGAAAATCAATATCAGAATAAGATTGATACCTTTCAGTGTGATGGTGGTGGCGAGTTTGTCAGTAAGCAGTTTACGGCTCATCTGCAGAAAAGTGGGATTCAACAGCTCATCTCCTGTCCACACACACCACAACAAAATGGGTTAGCAGAATGAAAGCATAGACATATCGTTGAGTTGGGTCTATCTATGATGTTCGAATGAAGGATACCTCAAAAATATTGGGTTGAAGCATTTTACACAGCAAAATTTCCTGATCAATCTCTTACCAACCACGACCTTGGATAAGAATCTCAGTCCTTATGAAGCTTTGACAGGTCGAACTCCCAACTACACAGCTCTCAGAGTGTTTGGTTGTGCCTGTTATCCAACACTTCGTGATTATGCTGCAACAAAATTTGATCCACGCTCTTTGAAATGTGTGTTCTTGGGCTATAATGAGAAATATAAAGGATATCGGTGTCTCTTACCTTCCACTGGACGTGTTTATATCAGCAGGCATGTCATCTTTGACGAAGCAGTCTTTCCCCTCTCTACTTTGTCTATTGGGAACGCTCAACGATGCACCCCTCTCATGACTGCTTAGTACAAAAGCTATCCTAAACAAGATCAAAACACGAATCAGGTAAGAGAATCAGTTGCAACTAGAGATGATCAAGAGAAGAATAAACCACTGTTCTCACCGCAGGACTTTCCACCATTACCAAACACAAGGTCTCAGGTTGTGTCCACTGAGGGAGAGGAGGTTAGAACTGAGTGTACGACAGGCTTTGATCCTGCTTCTATTGGCAATAGCTGTTCTCCTTCTCCTGTCAGGACGGATACTCCATTGCAAGACCTTGCCAGCTCCAGCTCATCAGTGGCTCATACTCCTCCAGTGACTCCAATTCATACTTCAACTTCATCTCCAACACCTGAGACTGCGTCTGANGAAAAGCAGAAAAAAACATAATGGAACTTCTTGTGATTTCTCTTCACCAATCCGGCGTTCCAGAGATTAGGGTTTTTTAATCCCTATATATACGAGAAATTGGGCCTTACACACTTCCATCTCTCATGGGTTATATAATCTTCCAGCTCCAGCTCATCAGTGGCTCATACTCCTCCAGTGACTCCAATTCATACTTCAACTTCATCTCCAACACCTGAGACTGCGTCTGAAACTAACACGTCAGCTACTACATCTGTTCAAAATCATACATCTGTCCCAAGTATCCAGGAAATACAACATTCACCAACCTCAGATACTTTTGCCTCAGAATTTTCTTCAAGGTCAAGCACACAAACTCAAGAATCTGGTGAATCCTCGGCCTCTTCTATGCCCTCTGTTCAGTCTCCACAGGTTCCTGCAACATCATCAAAAGCAGAATCTGTCAGTCAAGTCCAACCTACTCACGGAATGACAACAAGATTAAAAGACGGGATACAAAAGCCGAATCCAAGATATGCTTTATTGTCTCATAAAGTATCCCATCCAGAACCAAAAACAGTAGCTGAAGCTCTTAAACATCCAGGTTGGAATGGAGCGATGGGCACTGAAATGGGAAACTGTAAAGCAGCACACACTTGGGACTTGACACCTCCTACACCATACATGAATGTGTTAGGAAGCAAATGGGTGTTTAGAACTTAAAGAAATGCAGATGGATCATTACAGAAACTCAAGGCTCGATTGGTTGCTCAGGGTTTCAATCAAGAAGAAGGAATTGGTTACCTGGAGACATATAGTCCTGTAGTACGCACAACAACTGTCAGAGCAGTCTTGGATATGGCCACCAAAATGGGTTGGGATATAAAACAAATGGATGTCGAACACGCCTTCCTTCATGGTGATCTCACAGAGATAGTGTACATGAAACAACCAGCTGAATTTGTAGATCCTGAGAAACCAGATCATGTGTGTCGACTGAGAAAATCTCTCTACGGGTTAAAACAAGCTCTGCGAGCTTGGTATGATAAATTTAGCACGTTTCTATTGGAGTTTGGGTTTACCTGTAGCATACCGGATCCATCACTCTTCGTCTACAAGCGAGATGGAGCAGTCATTGTGCTTCTACTCTACGTGGACGACATGCTTATCACAGGAAACAGCTCCGCAGCTATGACAGCCTTTCTAGACTCTCTCAACACCCAGTTCCGCATGAAAGATCTGAGCCAAATGCATTATTTTCTTGGAATTCAGGCTCACTTCCATCCTTCAGGTCTCTTCCTTTCTCAGCAGAAGTACGCAGGAGACTTGTTAGTTGTTGCAGCCATGAGCGAGTGCTCTTCCGTTGCAACACCTTTGCCTGAACAATTAGAAAACATGAGAGCTAAGAACAAGAAACCGTTCCCAAATCCTACATATTTTCGAAGTCTAGCTGAAAAGTTGCAGTACTTGACTCTTAGAAGACCAGACATCCAGTTTGCGGTGAAATTTGTTTGTCAGAAGATGCATGCCCTAACTTTTGCTGACTTCCACCTTCTCAAACGGATCCTCCGTTACATAAAAGGTACAATTAAAATGGGATTAAACTTCAAGAAGAATACAAGCAGCACTTTAAGAGTCTATAGTGATAGTGATTACGGTGGTTGTGCGGAAACAAGCAGATCAACAGGGGGATACTGTACTTACCTCGGTACTAATTTGATCTCTTGGGCATCTCAGAAACAGGATTCGGTTGCTCGAAGCTCTACTAAAGCCGAGTATAGAGCGATGTTAGATGAAGCAGCCGAGATCTCGTGGATCTGCAACATCCTTAAAGAACTTGGGATTCCTCAGTATCAACCACCAGAATTGTATTGTGATAATCTATCCGCTGTCTATCTTACAGCAAATCCTGCTTTCCACAAGAAAAGTAAACATTTTGCGAAATATGGTAAAGATAGCCTTAAATTTCAGTCTATGTTTCTTTTGATTCCATTAAATATGGTAAAGATAGCCTTAAATTTCATTCACTCCTCTTAATGGTCTTAATGTTCAAACTCGAGCATTTTGGTACGGGGAAAAACAAAGATACAAGCATGCAAGAAGGCGTTTCTTTGTCGTCTTAATGAACATAGGTTGAGAATATCAAAACAGAGCAGTGTTTTTAACTTGATTAGAATTATAAAGTCTTTGTTTTTAATTAACAAATTAGAGTGGGAAGAGTAGAATATATAATCAAAAACTAACAAAGATCTATAAAAAAAAATAGAGCCACCGAATTTTGTTATACAGTCAATACTAATCAAAAGCAAAAAGGAAACCACAAAAAAATGTGCAAAATCCCAAAAATTGGAGTTTTTTTTTTGTTTGTTCGGTTGTGCGTTGAACAAAACTGGAGCAGGAAAAGGAAATAAAAAACTTAGGATGTCCTCTCTTATCTCTATAAATAAACCCACTCTTAACAAATTCTTCAATTCGTCTTTTAGGTTTTCCACATATTATTTTTCTCTCGATCTCTCCCTCAAAAAACACAGCAAACAATGGAGAATGAAACAAGTGACCACAAACAGAGACAACTAATCTCTTAGTGTGAACAAAATAAAACACAATCGTTACTTATCATTTTTTTTTCCTGTCAAAATCATAATATGTGTTAGCTTTGTATTTTCTAAGTTCTAACAATATGAGTTGCTGTCAAAAAAAAAAAACAATTTCTAACAATATAAGTGATTTAGTTTGATATATATACAAATATATTTCTCTGTGGTCATCAAACTTCATAATTATTTGGGATGAAGCTCCAATGATGAGCAAACATTGCGTTGAGTCACTGGATAGATCTTTGAGTGATATTATTAAATATGGAGGGAACAAACCTTTTGGTGGTAAAGTTATTGTATTTGGAGGTGATTTCAGACAGGTTTTGCCTGTCATTCAGGGTGGCAGACGTGCAGAGATATGTATGGCGTCATTAAATGCATCTTATATTTGGGATAGCTGTAGAGTTTTAAAGCTGACAAAAAATATGCGTCTAAACGCTCCTGATTTGAGTCCTTCTACGGCTAGGGATATCAAACAATTTTCTGAATGGATTCTGGCTGTTGGTGATGGGAAAATATCAGAGCCTAATGATGGAGAAGTTATGATTGATATTCCGGATGAGTTTCTAATAAATGATGTTGAAGATCCTATTGAAGTAAACCTTTCTCCATTGTAAACACCAAAAGTACACAGATGCGAGCAAGATGATATAAACGTAGATTTAATGTGGTTTACAGAAGTTTATGGTGATCCAACAAAATTGAAGGATGAAAAAGATCCAAAGTTCTTCCAGAAGAGAGCTATTTTGTGTCCAACCAATGAAGATGTGTCCATTATCAATGAATATATGCTTGACCAACTAGACGGTTAGTAAGGTTCTCACTTCTTATCGTTTTGTTAGTCTTATTTGTAATCTCAATTTCACTAATCACATTGATATGAATGTAGGTGAAGAACAAATATACCTAAGTTCAGATTCTATAGATCCATCCGATACTCGCTCAGCCACCAATCCTGTGATGACTCCAGAATTCTTAAACAGTATTAAGGTTTCTGGAATTCCAAATCATAGAATCAGGTTGAAAGTAGGATGTCCAGTTATGCTTCTTAGAAATATTGATGCAAGGGGTGGCCTAATGAATGGTACTAGGTTACAGATTACACAAATGGCAGAGTTTGTTTTGGAAGCTATTATTATCACGGGTGATAGAGTTGGAGATAAAGTGTTGATTCCACGGATACTGCTAACACCGTCAGATACCAAGCTTCCTTTCATGATGAGAAGAAGACAACTCCCGTTAGCAGTTGCTTTTGCCATGACCATAAACAAAAGTCAGGGACAGTCTCTCGAAAATGTTGGTCTATATTTACCCAGACCATGTTTCTCTCACGCCCAGCTGTATGTTGCTATCTCTAGAGTGACTTCTAAAAAAGGATTAAAGATCCTTATTGTTGACAAAGATGGGAAACCGCAGAAGAGGACAATGAATGTAGTCTTCAAAGAAGTTTTCAAAAATCTATAGATTTCAACGGGGTAAGCAAAATGGATTATGGGTACTAGATATTTTACATAATCGATTATATTAAATAAAAGGGATGCGTGTGTTTCAGATTGATGTACTTATCTGTTTTCAATATTTGGTTTCAGGGCCTGTACTTTTTTGAAGGTACTTGACGATAAGAAGGGAGTTATGATCAAAACGGTCATGTGAAGATTGAAGCAAGTGTAGGCAGAACGGAGAAAAGGAATGTGACAAGAATCTACATGTCAGATAGGTGCTGCTAACTATCCTTGATTTCATCTATTTATCTGATTACTTTGGCAACTTATTTCTGGTCTCGAAATTTTAGATTACAATAATTTTCAAATGCTTAATTTAGCATTAACACAGCGTTTTCAATTTTTGGGAAATTTGTTATGTCATACGATATTCAATAATATTACCAAAGTTCTAATCCGTTCAAGTCACTCCTACTTATTAAGTCTAAACTATCTATACTTTATGAAAATAAAGGTTGAAATTACTAACCGATTAACAAAGTGCAAGACCTTTGCACGTCTTTCATGAACCCCCATACTTCATCAACTTAGAGAACGCACCTGCATATGACACAATTTCTTAAAATAAGCATAACGAAATTATAATAGATCTGATGATAGAGGTTACTGGAATTACAAACTGATCGACTAACCGGCACTAACTTTTTCCACAAATCAATCACCAACGTGAGAGAGGCTTTGTTTGTGATTCATTGTATAGATTTACCTATACACATTAGAAAAATTTGTAATTAAATATATGAAGAGGTTAGGCAAAAATGTTTAGTGAATATAGTAACAGAGTCTTATCTGTAAATATCTTCTTCGTCGCAAGTTTCCATTATACTTGGTTCTAATTTTCATTCATCTGAACAAAAGAATGAAATCAGAGATTGTTTTATAAAAGTGAGTTGTAAAGAACATATGTAAGAAGAATCAGATACATGATGTAATCTATTATACAAATATGAAGGAAAATTAAACTATTTACAATCCTATTTGACAAAATAACAACAACTTTTTTTCTTTTTATGACAATAAATATTCGCGCATTGAAACAAAAATTGAAAACAAATTTAACTAAATCTCTGAAATAATTATGTACGAACATGAAAGTATCCACATATAAACAAAGAATATTACCCAAAATCTTTTGACAAATGAATGAAAGTTCAATAAGAAAATTCGGATCTTACCTTACAAATTAAATGTTTGTTGTTCACATACAAATCTCTTCTTTCCTAATCTATATTGTTTCCGGAAATCTCTGCTTAGCTAGGAGGTGGGTTCAATGATAAACACGATTGATTGAAAGATTTGGGTAGGAAGAGAGTAATACCGATCAGTCGGTTTCTTCAATAAAAATTGTAGCTGTTCATCTTCTCTTTTTTTCCTTATTAGAGAAGATCTCGCAGGTGGTGAGAACAAAAAAAAAAAAAGTTTCTCGTGGGCTTCTTTATTAAAATCGAGGCCCATGTTTCCATTATACATCACAAAGTAAAAACCAAACTGTAAACTTTGGGCCTAAAATAAATAAAAGCTGATCCATCACAATTCATCATAATTGGATCATGTTTACAGGAAAGAAAGTCTGTGTTGTTGTTGGAGTTTTCGAAATCAGCAAGTTCTTCGTGACCCTGTTGGAGAACCCAAAAACAAAAACTAGGATTATGACACGATGTAGTACTTTAGACTTGATCAAACTGTAAACTTATACACTAACAAAAAAAGAAGGTTTTCCTATAAAATGCTTCTTGTTTCCTAGGCAATGAGAATCTGGAGATATGTTCTGATTAGAGCAATCAACTGTGGGAATGTGGATTAGTTAACGCAAGTTGTGATACATCTGATGAGTCTACTGAAGGCCTAACTTACGGATTTTGTCTCTAATTTCTTATTTCTTATTTGGTTTTTTTTTGCATCCAAGGGAACTTGCACGAGGTCCTAGTAGAACTAGATGGAATTGGTGGTGGTGGGAAAGTTCAACTGGAGGTCAGTTTATTCTGTCAAAGCTTTTTCAGAAATTAAGTCAGTTCTGAAAAACTTTGTTGACTCTGAAGCAGTCGAATCAGTTTTGAAAAATCTTGTTGACTCTGAAGCTGTGCCAGGACGTCAATTTGTAGAGTATGCTTTTGGACAGTTAAAATCACTCCGTGATGCCCCCCTCAAGAATATTGAACTTCTAAACAATACTACAGAGGACTCTAAAGGATATGTTTTCTGATGGGGGGCTAGTTCAGAGGATTTCATCCGATCAAAATCGCAGTACTGATCAGAGTAATTCGTAATTCAGGAAAGCTTAGCAAAAGACAAAGATGGTAATGGTGATGGCCATAGCAATGAACTGGAGGGTGAAAATGAAAAT
>NC_025696.1:19677077-19693020 GCF_000633955.1 Camelina sativa
TATATATATTTTGTCAACCAAACATTCTATATTTATATATTTATTTTTGTGCAAAACTGAAAATATCTATATAAGAAGGAAATGTAAAAAAAAATTTGGTTTTGTGGGCCTATAGTTACTAAAGTCCAAACTACAAATAATTTAAGTTAATAAGGTCCAAATAACAAATTAATTAGGTCCAAATAACAAATGAATACATGTGTCAGATATACACATACCAAGTGTCATCTCCTTAGCAAAAGTTGAGGAAAACCTTCTCATATTATATAAGATTTCTACAGTTACTTTCAGAGTTGACCAGGACACAATACTTGAAACACTATTCTACCTGTATCTTATTTCGCAGGAGGCAGCTTGATATTAAAAACAAAGTCTTCGTTCCATTTTGGCTCTTTAGTCCTGCCAATAAAGTAGACTGTTAATCACCAAGTTAATTTATACCAGTAACTGAGGATCTGATATTTAACAGTCAATAAAACATATAAATTTCAAAGGCTCCTAACTTTTAGACAAAAAAAAACTAAGCAAGGCTGAGGGCTATGACACTTGTACAAGTTCAAAAGTAAAATTTAAGTTTTACAGGAAATCATGAAATGATGGGTTTAAGAAGCAAGCTAGATTTGTATAACATATCTAACTAGAAACTCGGACAGAATAAGGCTGCATCTGAACACTTCCACTATGATCAGGCCAAGATTGTATGTATCTAGTTAAGTAACTTCATAAATCTAGCTAAAAAAATGCGATCCTCCAAAGTGAAAATTCAGTAAAGCAAAAGAGACTTGACTTGCCCCCATTTGGTTTTGCTTTTAGCAACCTGACCATCCAAGTCCATCACCACATAAGGATCAATCGTTCCTTGAAAAGCAAAAACCAATAATAACAACTTCAGTAGAGGTAAAAAAGAACAAACAATAGACATGGTACTAAGTTCATTGCTTCAAGAAACGTAAAAACACACACCCACGGATCCAAGGCAGGAAAATCAAATCCTCTTTTAAGTTTTATAAACAATTGTCCATCATACACCTCCCTTACAAATGACCTGTGAAACAAGTATAATTTCAACTCTAACAATATCTAAAAAAAAAACTCTTAAAAGCAACAAAGTCTCAAAAACCAAAAGAGAGCTTCACATACTCAGAAAGGTAAAGAGTATTACAACCAGCCGCATTAACCTCTCGTTTCCCGATTTTTTCCTGAGAGAATCAAACAGAACAAAAATCATAATCAGATTAAATCAACCTCAGAGTAGGAGGAGCAAAGTTTCGCCTGAAATTGAAGTTTTACCGGAGATGAAGCGTAGGCTTCGAAGGCAAAACCGGCGACGACAACGGCGAGATTGATATCGAACGAAGGCCGTTCCTCTTTCTCAGCAAAACTCACTTCCTCCTTCGTGTCCGATTAAGCGAAGCAACGGAACGAATTAGCTTTAGCTCCTCTGACTCTAAAACTATCACGGGAACTGAATTTTCCGGGTAAGTGGCAGGCGCGGGGAGTGAAGATAGGAGGAGAGTAGCGAAGACGGGGTTTAGGACGGAGGAAGTGAACGGAGCAGTGTAATTGGAGAGAAGTCATCGGTACAGAAGAGGAATTCGAGAAATTTGGAGAAGAAGTTGCTTGAGGATTTGCTTTCTTCTAGAGATTTCTTTGGAGCGGATTTGTCTTGATCTACGATATTGATACCATTAACGGTTTCATTTTACACTTGATTAAATTAGTGAAATTTAATAATTAAGATTTTAATTTTAAAAAATAAAAACAATAATAAGTCCAACATTTTTAAAAACAATAATATCGCTGGGGAAGTATTTAAAAGAAAAAAAAATTGGATATTATAAATCTATTTGAAAGTAATATTTTAATTTAAGAGCATGTGCTACTAATAAAATAAAAATTATTTAAAAAGGAGAAAATAATAAGTACAGTTAAAACTACAAAAATATTACACATAAAATGTTAGTAAAAACACAACCATCAAAATAAGAACAAACAAATATTGTTTATGAATTATGATAAAAACTATTATGGCATAGAGACAACTCTAAAAAATAATTATAGAATAAAAAGTCATACTACAAAATGATTTTGCCAAAAATATTGTTTAATGTATTATTAATATAAGATATTTTGTGAAGAATGATAAAGAATTGGAACTATCATAATAGTTATTAATATTTATATCACTAGTGAAATTCAATTATGAAAAAGTAGACTTAAGTGAGAATATCGAACAAATTAAATAATTGTAATTATTTATGCAAATTTTTAATAAAATAATTATTAATATAAAACATATTTAATCTCTAGTGAAACGTATCAAGGAAAATTATAGTAAAAATACATAACTTTTAAAAATAAAATAAATATAAACTATTGAAAATACATATTTTCCAAAGTTAATATTCAAATTATTTAGATATATATTGGATATAATTATTCAAATTATTTTGATTTAACATAAAACAGAAAATATGTTTCAACAAACATTGATTGTGTTAGTTCAAAAGACATGAATAATGAACATATACAACTCTTAAAATGAAAAATACGGATGAAATAAAGTGAATAAAATATGGTGAAAAGATATATATTTACAATAAACAGACGCAATCGTATAAATTATTTTTAAAATATTATAACTTATTTTTTTTAAAGAAAATATATAATAGAAAAATCACAACTGTTGTTGACATTTATTCAATTTGCTATTATTATATAGATTAGATTTGATGCTATTATATTTACAACTATTAATAATTAAAATAATCAAAAGTTACAATAAATAAATATGGTGAATTGCAAAAAATTATAGGTTCTCATCAAATCTCATTTAAATAAATATACATGTAACTGTAAAACATATACAGAAAAGTAATCAAAAGTTTAAAACACATAATTAAACAAATCAACTTAAATACACTTAAAGTAGTTAACTTTAAAGATTAACAAAATAACACACGTCTTACCAAAAAAAACTAAAATAACACACTTAAATTAAATACTAATCAATTGTATTGTAGTTTTTTTTTGTCAACAATTGTAAAGTAGTTAACTTTAAAGATTTGTGTATATCTATAAAAAAAAATTGGAAAATATTGATTACACCAATTTTAAATAACACACTTAAATTAAATACTAATCAATTGTAAAGTAGTAAACTTTAAAGATTTTTGTATATCTATAAAAAAACAAAAGGAAAATATTGATTACACAATTCAAAAAAAACTTTAAAGATTTGTGTATATCNNNNAAAAAAAAAAAAAAAAAAAAAAAACCGAAAAGAAAATTTTCCTTTTCCTTAGAATCAGAGGAAGCAACCCTAAAGAAATTGTTTCTCCGCCTCTCTCGCTCTCTCTCTATATATATTAAACTTTTCTATATCCCTTCTTCAGTTCCTTTTTTTTCCCTAGACGTATTTGTTTCTCTCTGAGCAAGCAACAATGGAGCCATCTTTTTCGAACCAAGAGAGAGTGCTAACAACAAGGGAACAGCTTGACGGAACGATGGATCTCTGGCAGGATCAACTGATCTCGTCTTTCCTGGAGATCGCTGTCGGTCAGACCACAGAAACCGCAAGGGGATTCTTACAGACATCAGGTTGGAACATTAATGAAGCCATCGACCTCTTTCTGATCACCAACAACAACAATTCTGATTCTTTCACTTATCACGACAATCATGAAGTCCAGGACAGGGCAACATCAGGAACGTATGATAGTTCAAACTCTGATGAAGATAGTTCAAACTCTGACGAAGAATCAGACTCGGATTTGTCTTCCTCGTATTCTCCTCCTTCATATATACTTCAAGAGGGTTATTTTGAAGATATGAAGTCTTTCTCAAGTGAAAAGAATCGATGGTTGATAGTGAATCTCCAGTCCAGGACGGAGTCAGCTTCTCATACACTTAATGAAGATGTATGGTCAAACTACGTGATTGCTCGAGCAGTTGAGTCCAACTTCATCTTATGGCAGGTCTATAATGACACAATCGAAGGTCAGAAAATCTCTAGTTTCTACAAGATCGAATCTGCTCCTCCTGTGGTGCTTGTAATCGATCCCATCACTGGCCAGAAGATGGGTATGTGGAGCGGCGTGATTGAATATGACAGTCTTTACGAGGAATTGATGAAGTTTACGGACGCTGGTCCTCAGGAATACATTGCTTCTCTGATAAGGAACATGCGGACGGAAACTACAGAGACTTGTTTGTCAAGCAACATCGCCTATGAAACCCCTGCTCCTTCCTGGGGTGAAGAATTTGAAGGAAAGGAGGATACTTGGTCATCAAGTAACAACAATAACAATCAAGTTGCGGATCCTTCTTTGGAGCAAGAATATGAAGATGAAGACGCGTGGGAGACTCGGTCGTCATGTAGCAACAACAGTGATGACTTCGTGCCTCCTTTTATTGGGGAAGAATATGCAGAGTCTGATGAGGCTTGTTTAGAGTTCCCAGTTTTGACTGAAGAGCCAAAGGGAGACTGTGATCCAAGCGTTTTGTGTAGTCTGTGCATTCGATTTCCAGATGGGAGGAGAAAGCCGAGGAAGTTTCTGAAGAGCGAACCGATTCAGCTTCTCTGGTCTTTCTGTTATTCTAACATGGATGAATCTGAGAAAAAGGCTTTCAAGCTGGTGCAGGCGATTCCCGGTGCTTCCAAGACTCTAGATTATGGAGCTGACACCACGTTCGACCAATCTGGGCTCGCTAATTCGATGATCTCGGTTACTTGGGAATGAAGCTTTCACGGTTTGAGTTTATCGGATATGGTGGTGCTGAGTTGTTCCTTCTTTAGTCTTTCTAAGTTCATTGTGAAGAAACAGTAACCTTTTTAATAATACATACATTCTTTTGTTCGGGTCATGTTCTACTATGCAACTTAAGCAACACAAATCACTCTTCCGAATCACTTTAATGGCCCAACAAGTTAAGGTATATCTTGGCTTTGAAATCGCAAAGAGGATCATAAATTTTGAATTTTTGATGCGAATAGTCAATTGCTAGCTCACGTTAGTGTGATACTTCGCATTCTGTTTAGAGCAAAATATCAATACGTGTGTAGTTTTAGTATCTTAACACAATTAACAAATTAATATTTAGATTCACCTAAACTTATTTCTTTTGGGATTCAGAAGGGTTTCATTTTATTAAAGACAAATGTTTTTATATATTTGATATGTTCTTTATGGTAGCGTTCCGTTGATGATGAAGAACCAAATTGTTATGTACCAACAAATTTAATTTTATATACTTATATAAGATATTTTATGGGGTTATCGTCTGGGTCACAGAAATGAGAAAGACATCCAAAAGGTTCATACGGATTTATGAACTCCTTTGATTAAGAATATTATGAAACATGTGAATTTTTCAATACTGAAAAATGATTAAGACTATTTTTCTTGAACACTATAATAGGGCGAACGACTTATTGGGTCCAAAACATAGAAATATGGGACCAATAATTTAAAGTGCCAGATAAATTATTAATCTTTTATAGTTTATATTTACATACGATTTTAGTAGATATTATTGTATTTATCAAAAAAAAAAAAAAAAACATAAATATTTTGAAATGTTCAAAGAGTTTCATTATGAAGTACTAAATCATCATCACAAAACAATTACAAAACTCCTTTCATCAACTTTTGGAGGAAACTATTTGTATGTATACTATATATTTTTTTATATAAAAATCTATGTCAAAAAAATTGTTCAAGAAATGAAATAGATTCCATTCGAAAATAGAAAATATCTTATTTTATAAAGAAAGAACTAAATCATCCTTTCCCAAACTAAAGGGTGCTATGAGATTTTAGCTCCTTTACAATTGACAACCTAAATAACGCTTCTTTGCGATACCATCTTTGATTAACAATATAAATTGGTCATTACTTGGAAGAACTTCATTAGAGAGAACAGTTTAAAGTCTCATTACAAACATATATAAATCACACAAAAAAAAAACAATTAAATTAAATAGTAACAAAAAAACAAAAACAAAACATGTTGCTTGTAAAAGATTCTTCTATGAGATCATAAATCTCTGTGGACACGCTACAATTTTAACGTTTGTGGTTGTGGGAAATAGGGAGCTTCATAACGCCAACAAAATTAAAGGGGTCTTCTTAACATAATGATGAAACTTTGAGGGTCTAAATTCAATTTCCTCAAAACATTTTTGCCGTTTTGTTATACAAAAATTGTACTGAACTGAATCCGCGACATGTTGGTGAGATCCAACGAATTATAAAATTATCAAAAAAGGGGCCAAAAGGAAAAAGGGGTCGTGTGACCAGAGAATCACATATTCATCGTGACGATTCTAATCGAATCATCATCAGCTCTGTATCCGAGGTAGAAGGAAAGATGCATCTGATTAATGCGGTGGCGGCGGCGAGGATGTTATCCGGACTCGGACAAGCCAACAGTAACGGCGGTGAAGCGATCCCGTTTGGATCGTTTGAGTGGATCACTTACGCCGGAATCTCTTGTTTCCTCGTTCTCTTCGCCGGAATCATGTCTGGGCTCACTTTGGGGCTTATGTCTCTTGGCCTTGTCGAGCTTGAGATTCTTCAGCGTAGTGGTACAGCTAACGAGAAGAAACAAGCCGGTGATGATTATTTGAATTCGTCTTCCTTACTTCCTTCTTCTTTCTCGACTCAATTAATTTCTTCCTTATTTGGAATTTGATTTTCTGATTTGTGATTCTGTTTGAAATTATTTCAGCTGCGATTTTTCCGGTTGTTCAGAAACAGCATCAGCTATTAGTGACACTGCTTCTCTGTAATGCTATGGCTATGGAGGTAATCGTCTCTTAGCTTTTGATTCTACAGCTCTTGTGTGAGATTGATTGATAGACTTAGTTGATGAATTTGTGGAACTTTTGGCAGGGGTTACCTATATATTTGGATAAGTTATTCAATGAATACGTTGCGATTATTCTTTCGGTCACATTTGTTCTTGCTTTCGGTGAGGTATGTGTTTTTAGTTTTTTGCTGAATCTAAGTTTATGGTTTGTCTATCAAGGATTTGAATGATTTTTGAACATTTTTGTTTTCGCTGTTTAAGGTTATTCCTCAAGCGATATGCACCAGGTATGGACTTGCGGTTGGAGCAAATTTTGTCTGGCTTGTCCGCATTTTAATGACGCTATGCTACCCTATTGCTTTTCCTATTGGAAAGGTAAATCTTAAGAGTGTTTGGTCAAGAATGGTTATTGTTGTATTTCTCCCTGTGAAAGGTTTATCATCAAGTGGAAATTAATTTATCTTTCATTTGATTCTGTCTATCTGTGAGCAATTGATGGGTTTTTCTTTGATGTATTTTGTATCTGTTCTTTTGGCTATTGGTATATGCTTGTTCTTGTTATATACAATGAGTTCCATATTTCAAGTTTGCTTTCGGTTAACTTTTTTTTAACGCTTATGGTTAGATCTTAGATTTGGTGCTGGGACACAATGACGCTTTATTTAGGCGGGCTCAGTTGAAAGCTCTTGTATCCATTCATAGCCAAGAGGTATTAGAGACTGTGAAGATGCTGACTACTTTGTTTCCTTCCTCACGACCTTTTGGAACTTTGGATTTACTAATTTGGTTACTTTGTTTCTCTGTCAATGTTTTTAGGCTGGCAAGGGAGGTGAACTTACTCATGATGAGACCACAATCATTAGTGGAGCTCTTGATTTGACTGAGAAGGTATTTGCTTGACTTTCTAGAATTTCAGAATCATGGCTTGATCTGTGTAGAGATATTATCATGCAAAAGTGGTATTTAATTTGACAGACTGCACAAGAAGCAATGACACCAATTGAATCGACTTTCTCCTTGGATGTAAATTCAAAGTTGGATTGGTAAGTTTTGGTTCTCAGCTGTCTTACTTGCCTGAAAGATTTTAGTATTTTACTTGTTGTCTCAGTCGTTTCTGCAGCTACTTTCAGGTCATATTCAACTTTGTATCTCATATTGCATTCTGTAATAATTAATCTCTTAGGGAAGCTATGGGTAAGATTCTGGCACGAGGCCATAGCCGTGTTCCTGTCTACTCTGGTAATCCAAAAAATGTTATCGGACTTCTTTTGGTAATGTCATTGACTCTTACTTTGCATGGTTCCATGCTTGTTTATCTCATGCGTTGACAAACTCTAATCAGGAAATTCTTCCTTCTTCTAGGTGAAGAGTCTACTTACAGTTCGCCCTGAAACAGAGACCCTTGTCAGTGCAGTTTGTATACGTCGAATTCCAAGGTATTGCCATTACTAATGTTCCCTCCAGTCTTTTCCATTTTGTTTCGACAAGTATCTTTCTGTAAAATGAAGTTTCGCTTGTTGATGTTATAATGTTGCTACAATAGGGTTCCAGCTGATATGCCTCTGTATGATATACTCAATGAGTTTCAAAAGGGAAGTAGTCACATGGCTGCAGTTGTGAAGGTTAAGGGGAAAAACAGAGTTCCTCCTTCAACTTTGCTTGAAGAGAATACTGATGAAAGCAATGACTCCGATTTGACTGCACCTCTGTTACTAAAACGAGAAGGAAACCACGACAATGTCATTGTTACCATTGACAAGGCTAATGGACAATCGTTCTTTCCAAACAACGAGAGTGGACCACACGGGTTCTCACATACTTCAGAGGCTATAGAAGATGGCGAGGTAATAGGTATCATCACTTTGGAAGATGTGTTTGAAGAACTTTTGCAAGAAGAAATTGTGGATGAAACAGATGAATATGTTGACGTACATAAAAGGTTAGGCTAATATACTCTTAACTCTATGGCATAATATCTTATGCAACAATGTTTGAGCCGCTGAATTTTTTTCTCTCTTGCAGGATCCGAGTAGCAGCAGCAGCGGCTGCCTCGTCAATAGCGAGAGCTCCTTCAAGCCGGAAATTGCTGGCACAAAAGGGAACTGTAAGTTAGCACTCTTTTGTTCTTTCTTGTTGTGCGTTGTGCAGGAGAGAAAGTTAGAATTGTTGTAACTTGTATCTGCAGGGAGGACAAAATAAGCAAGGGCAGCCGATAAAAGGTTCAGGGCAGGAACAAGATAAACTGCTTGGAACTATTGCCGAGCCGATTCGAAGAAACAACTGATGTTGCGTGCAGCGTGCTTGCTTGAGGAGCCAAAAGCTCTGTGGCGGTATAAAAAAACAAAAGAGGGAAAATAGAATAACTTAAAAGATCCAAGTCTTCTGTTCCGTTGATAACGTATACATTATCCATCATGTTTATTTTTATACATAAAAAAAAAAGTCAGCAGAAGCAATGATTAGTCCCAAATTTTTGAAGATGTTTTGTTTCCTACGGATACATAATGTATTCTACAAAAAATACGTACAGTTTGTAATTGACTGACTCCATAACTTAATTCTTTTTTCGTAGAATGCTGCAGTAGCAATGAATAGCTAGCTTTATGGTCACAAGACTTCCGTCGGCGCTAATTTTGTAATAGCAATAGTTCTGAAACAATGCGTCAAAAAATTCTCCGTCCATTGTTAATCTTTGATATACAAAAACAAAATCTTCAACTTATTATTACAAAAAAAATCATCAATAGCTTTGTCAAATTATTTTACTAATAAATTTTCATCTTTTCATTGATTTGGTCGAATTAAGTTTGATTAACGTTAGATCTACTTTAGCTGAATCAACACAAAACTGAAAATTTATTGTTCGATAGTAAAATAAAATTTTGGCCAAAACAAATAAATGAGAATTTTATCGATTGTTTTCTGTTTTTTTTTTTTTTAAATAATAATATTAGAATCTATAAACCATTTACGATGCAGATGAATCAACAAGACTTATATAGTAGAGGGGGCCCTAGAGTAGAGTGGTTTATGCTAATATTGTTCTGTTTTTTTCTTTTTGATAACATGCTAATATTGTTTATGTGTCATTATCCGAATTCAAACTCAACTATAAAATGTTGTTGGGAAAAAAACTCCTAGATGAAAGCACAACCATACATTTGCAAAGATATACAATAACATACCAGTTAGAAAATGAAAGAAACAAAAGAATCATTTAAAAATTCAGGATATTCTCTAAAGGGTATTTGTCAGTTTGTATATATGCTAATTCCTACACCATAAAAAAAAGAAAAGTAAAGGGGTCAATTTAAAACATGAGTAAATATTGGGGACTAGTAATAAAAAGAAAAAAAGAAAAATAAAAATTTTGCTGTTTATCCAAAGAATTCAAAATTGTACAAAAACCCGACCCCATTAGGTCGCCGACGAGAGGTTACAAAATCAGAGAGGGGGAGAAAATATCTAAAAAGGCGTAGGAGATTGCAAAACAACAGATAGAGACGAACGAAGAAGGTCTTCAAAGATGCATCCGATTAATGCGGTGGTTGCGGCGAGGATGTTGGCCGGAATCTCGCAATCTAACACCGTGGGAAGCGAAGCCATCCCGTTCGGATCGCTGGAGTGGATCACTTACGCCGGAATCTCTTGTTTCCTCGTCCTCTTCGCCGGAATTATGTCTGGGCTCACTTTGGGTCTCATGTCTCTAGGTCTCGTCGAGCTCGAGATCCTCCAACGCAGTGGTACTCCAAAAGAGAAGAAACAATCAGGTAATTGACTTATTAGGAATCGCTGCTTAGATAGTTAGATTGAATCAATTGATTTGGATTTTGGTTGTGAATGGGGTTTTATTTCAGCTGCGATTTTTCCGGTTGTTCAGAAACAGCATCAGCTTTTGGTAACTCTGCTTCTGTTCAATGCTCTTGCTATGGAGGTAATCATCTTAACCTTTTAAGCTCGCTATGATGATGAAATTGAAACCATGGTCTAAAGAGGATTCAATTGTTGAATTTGCAGGGGCTTCCTATATACTTGGATAAGATATTCAATGAGTATGTTGCTATTATTCTATCCGTCACTTTCGTGCTCTTCGTCGGAGAGGTTTGTTTGGTTTGCTCTTCTGCCTCCAAGGTTTTGCTAGGTTTATCAAGGCTTCCCAGTGATTTTAACATTGTTTGTATTTAGGTTATACCTCAAGCTATATGTACGAGGTATGGATTGGCAGTGGGAGCTAATTTGGTATGGCTTGTCCGTATCTTAATGGTTCTCTCGTATCCGATATCTTTTCCTATTGCAAAGATGTTGGATTGGGTACTGGGACACGGTGATCCTTTATTTAGGCGAGCTCAGTTAAAAGCTCTTGTATCCATTCACGGTGAAGCTGCTGGTAAAGGAGGTGAACTTACACATGATGAGACCACGATCATTAGTGGAGCACTTGATTTGACTGAGAAGACTGCTCAAGAAGCCATGACGCCAATTGAATCAACTTTTTCCTTGGATATAAATTCAAAGTTGGATAGGTGAGTGTGGTTCTTAACTGTTGTATCGTGAACCTTTATCCTGTTATCACGATGTTCATCTATTGGTGCACCGGGTTATGTAGGTTAATGTATATTGTTATTTGTATTTTTGATTCTGAAACTGGAGCATGGCAATCAGTTTTGTAACTATCTCTATATAACATATCTGACTCCGTATCCTTGACTATTTTGCTTGGGATTAATCTCCTAGGGAAGCTATGGATAAGATTCAAGCACGAGGTCACAGCCGCGTTCCTGTCTACTCTGAAAATCCAAAAAATGTTGTCGGACTTCTCTTGGTAGGTGTTTTTGACCTTTTTTCCGATGTTATGATTTCCATGTTTCAATGGTAGCTTATGCAAACTCTAATCAGGAATTCTTCTGTATTCTAGGTGAAGAGTCTCCTTACAGTTCGCCCTGAAACAGGGACTCTTGTCAGCGCTGTTGGTATACGCCGAATTCCAAGGTCTTGCCATTATTATTTTGCTTGCTATCTTTTCCATATTCCTTCCTTTAGCATCTCTATGAACAACGATGTTCCTTTTGTGATAAATTATTAAACAGGGTTCCGGCTGATATGCCTCTGTATGATATACTGAATGAGTTTCAAAAAGGGAGCAGTCACATGGCTGCAGTTGTGAAGGTTAAGGGGAAAAGCAAAGGTCCTCCTTCGACTGTGCTTGAAGACACTGTGCTTGAAGACAATAGTGGTAAATCCGAGTTGACTGCACCTCTGTTACTGAAGCGAGAAGGAAGCAACGACAGTGTCATTGTCTGCATCGACAAGGCTAATGGGCAATCATTCATCAGCGATGCCGGCAGACATGGGTTTTCGCATACTTCAGAGGAGATTGAAGATGGAGACGTAGTCGGTATCATCACATTGGAAGATGTGTTTGAAGAACTTCTGCAGGAGGAGATTGTGGATGAAACAGATGAGTATATAGACGTGCATAAAAGGATTCGGGTGGCGACTGTAGCAGCAGTGGCCATTTCATCATTAGCTAGAGCACCTTCAGGCCGGAGGTTACTGGCCCAAAAGGGAACTGTAAGTAACACACCTCTTGCAAACGAAATGGTTAAGTGGAAAAATCTGTAGAGATAAGAACTGGGTTTTTATTTTTTTGCAGGGAGGACCAAAAACGCCGAAGGCATCTTCTACTTCTAAATAGGATGACAAACTGATCGCAACCATGACCGATGCTTTTCAAGGAAACAATTGATGATTTCAGGTGGGTGCTGTTGAGTTTTTGCTTGAGATGTGGGAAATAAATAAAGGCAATTTTGAGCACCTTCTCTTTCACTGTTTAATGTAAAATACGTACATGTCGATATAATCTACAATTCTTTCAACTTTCTTTTACTCCGAGTTTATTCTTTTGTATATCCTTGTTAGATTCTTCACTGCCCTACTATAGTACTTACTCATATTATTATTAAACCATATCTATTGCTCATGTGCAATTTCTTGGGGGAAAAGATTGTACCAGTACTAGCAGACGTAGTAGGAACCCACTATGCACTTTGTTAAATAAAATAAACTCAGTTCTAAAGGCTTTTGGGAGACCATAAAAGGCGGCTAATGCTCATGATGAAGAGAGAGTATTGGTCACCGGCGGTTTGGACAAAGGACTTAACGTAAGAATCCATAGACCAAAGTGAATGTTACTGTTTCGAGATATATTCTCATGAGATTCTCTTGTATCGTGCCAGAACATTGAGATTTGAGATGGCTGGAAGTAAATATAAATAACGTAGACCAATCATCAGATTCCGTGTTTGGAACTCGTTAAACCAATTATCACTGATGAAAACCAGGAAAAAAAATAGTTTTTCCCTTAAAAACCCATTAACCGCTGTGGCTGCTAATACGCTCCACTTAACCTAACAAGCACCACTAAATCGTAGAGGTTGTTTGACAAGTTTAAATAGGGGACTGAACTAATCACCGGAACACCAAACTAAACAAGAAAACAAAGATGGATGTAATTAGTTTGAAAAAAAAGATAGAGAAAGCCAGGATGAAGAAGAAGAAGAAGATGAAGAATTTGAAGGAGAACAAATTGCTTGTAAGCATCAAGGTGGTAGGGAGTACTGGACCCATCCGTTTTGTTGTCAATGAAGATGAAACAGTCACAAATGTTATAGATATTACTCTGAGATACTATGCTCGCCAAGGAAGACTTCCTATTTTCTCTTCTCATTTCACCCCTTCTTTCCTACTTTACACTCCTTACTCTCCTAATCAGCGTGAGATATACAGTTCTTTAATATAAGTCTGTCTTTTGCATTTCGATCTTATAAATGATGATTACAATACTTTAACATATTAACGTAAACATGTTGGAATATATTTTATAAATATAAAAACAAAAATTGAACTTTGCTTGGAAGGATTAACTACGCCAAATCAGTATGATCAACGACTGGTCTTGTGTTTAAAGAGATTGCATGCATGTTTTATGTCCAAGATTTCATAGTTAACCAAAAGAATATATTTAAAGAGGCACATTACATTAACGTCATTGCTTTATATATATTGTAGCACTGAATCCATGCACAAAAATCGGGTCGACGTTGTCCATGAACTTCAAGATGTGTAAAAATCCAGAAGCTGAGAACCTTGAAGTTGCTGCGGACACAGCCGGAAAGATTAATAGGATGTGGAGGGTGTGGCTGAAAAACTCTCTGGGCTTAATGCGCCCATTACTAACATAGTTTCCATGGTTTTGTTCGTTCCGCATTTGCTGGTGACAACGATCAATGACTATATATATGAAAAATCTTTCAAAAGAGGGTTCTTCCCGTATACAACCTAAATCATTTTAAGATACAAAAATTTACACATTGTAAATCATCTCCATTAAAGTATCATTCCAATTTTATAATGAAGTTTTTGATTAAAAGAAAAAGAAAAAGTATACAATTTTTAGTCTAATCTATATATACATTTTCCAAGTACATTTAGCAAATAAATCATGAAGTTACCACCTATTTACAAGACTGCCATTAACATTAAATAATTATATATTATAATTTACAATTTATTAAATTATGATAGGGTTTTCAATTTTTTTGTAAACAATTATTCTCCCATAATCCCAACTTTCCAAAAAATCCGAATCACTACTATTAGCATGAAATACTAATTTGTTAATTAATTAAATAACTATAATTTTTCTTAAATTTGAAAAAGTTTATTCCTAATCAAAGTAATAATAATTTTACGGGTTAAAGTCATTAAATCTGTTACGGGTCAGACTTTATATGGTGGGTTAACACATATTATCACGTTTTCACCATTAAAACAAAACAAGAATTGAATTAGTAAAATGTTCACATATCCTAATCATTTAAACTCAAGCGGGACATATGGGTGCATGTACTATATACTCCCATGGGGTCATGGGTTTTGTAGGATAATTTTTTGCGGGTTAAAGTAAAAAAATCTGTTCCAGAACCGATCTGACATTACGGGTTCGAACTAACACTAAAAATATTAATTTATTTCATATATTTTAGATTTTTAACTCACAAAATAATTAATCATTCTACGAAAGTCGCGGAAGTATATACATGTTCGCAACCATTTTAGTACATACATTTTATTAATTTTTAATGGTATAAATCTTTTAACTTATAAAGTATAGATAAAATAAATAAAAAAAATCTTTTAACTTATAAAGAAAAAATAAATAATATTAATGATAATTATTTCAAAAATAAATGTACATATATTTACTAAAAAAATATTTAAATGTTTTAGAACAGAATAAAAACAAAAATAGTGTTAATAATTAATAGGCGTACGGAAAGGATGTGAGTTAGTGGGATTATTTAAGCATCTTCCACTCTAGTAATTTCTTGACATATACCACTCGAAACAAGAGTTTAGGTAATTGCAATTTGGTTTCATGTAAAATCACCTTTGAGTCCCTATCCAACGTTGAGTTAAATTATGTTCTTAGCAGTGGAGGTTACTATCTTCGCTCACCATGGATCTAGCAAAGACGATGTTCTCTAATAAACTAACGCTCTATATATAAAATTAAACTGCACGATAAATTCCAAAAGTCCGTACCAATGAATTAAGGGATATATAATATGAAAACTTAAATGCTACTTCCACATGTAACCCATACATAACTTGCTATTGTAAATTTGCAATTGTACTTGGAATTATTAACCTAATAAAAAAGGTTAGAGATTATTTAGTTAATTAATACAAAATAGTTGTTTACGTACTATGAGACAGCAAGAAGTGTGCCCCAAAAAAAAAAAAAAGAGAGAGAGCAAGAAAATGCAACTGCGTCATAGTACGTAAACAACTATTTTTATTATTTTTAATGTCATTCTGAAAAAATAGCTGACATTGCTCTACCTCTCAGTAAGTCAGATATATTAAGGAGTGATTAACGTGATATGATTTGATTACAATCTTAGATTAGAATCTCTGTTTATGTAAAGTGTATATTTCTTCATAACTCTCCTAGAATACCCTAGCTCATCGACACTCATGTATATATATCACTTCTCTGTAAATCAATAAGATCATCGAGTCATATAATCTTTAATATGGTATCAGAGCAGGCTTAATATCAAAAATA
>NC_025696.1:19693266-19696952 GCF_000633955.1 Camelina sativa
AAAAATTTTTTTTTTTTTTTTTTCCCTCTGTTCTTCTTCTTCTCCGTTTTATCACATCTTTTCTTTATTCTTTTCTCTATGTCTTCAGCCTCTTCTCCTACGATGACCGATACTATCGTTACCAACAACCAAACTCTTCTTCACGTCAATATGACGAACGTGACCAAACTCACTCAAACCAACTTTCTCATGTGGAAGCTTCAAGTTCGGGCTTTGGTCGATGGCCATGGTCTCATTGGGCATCTGGATGGTTCTTGCCAGATCCCGCCGTCCACTATCACCACCAACGATGTCGTCTCTGAAAATCCTGCTTATGTGGCATGGAAGCGACAAGACCAGTTGGTTTATAGTGCCCTCCTTGGCTCTATTTCCCTGACTGTACAACCTCTCCTTTCTCGCACGACCATGGCTTCGGAGATTTGGAGTACCTTGGCAGACACGTTTGCCAAACCCAGCCGTGGTCACGTTCAACAAATAAAGGACCAACTGAAGGCATGGACCAAGGGCAATCGCACGATTGATGAGTATCTCCAAGGGCTTACTACATGGTTTGATACTCTTGCTAGCTTGGGAAAACCCTTGGAGCACGATGACCAGATCGAAATCATCCTTGACGGATTACCGGAAGATTATCGTCCTGTCATCGACCAGATTGAAGCTCGTGATGTCTCTCCCACAATTGCGTATGTTCACGAGCGTTTACGTAACCGTGAAGCTAAACTTCTGTCCAAAGCGGCTCCGTCCATCCATCCTGTCACGGCAAATGTTGCTATGCAGCGGCACAACAACAACTCTAGGGGTGGTTCCTCCAACCGAAATCGCTCCAACAACAACAACTCCACCCAGTCCGCCTCCCACAATTCATCCTCGCGATCTGATCAACGGTCGTACCGTCCGTATCTCGGCAAATGTCAGTACTGCAATGTTCAAGGACACTCTGCTCGTCGTTGTCCTCAACTTCAGCACCTTTCGTCCTCCTCTGGCCTCCAACAGCGTACTCTTTCACTCCTTGGCAGCCTCGGGCGAATCTTGCTCTAGGTTCAAGTCTCAATCCTGAAGATTGGATGCTTGACAGTGGTGCAACACACCATATTACCTCGGACTTGCGCAATCTTGCTCTTCATCAGCCTTACTCTGGNTTGGCTCTATTTCCCTGACTGTACAACCTCTCCTTTCTCGCACGACCATGGCTTCGGAGATTTGGAGTACCTTGGCAGACACGTTTGCCAAACCCAGCCGTGGTCACGTTCAACAAATAAAGGACCAACTGAAGGCATGGACCAAGGGCAATCGCACGATTGATGAGTATCTCCAAGGGCTTACTACATGGTTTGATACTCTTGCTAGCTTGGGAAAACCCTTGGAGCACGATGACCAGATCGAAATCATCCTTGACGGATTACCGGAAGATTATCGTCCTGTCATCGACCAGATTGAAGCTCGTGATGTCTCTCCCACAATTGCGTATGTTCACGAGCGTTTACGTAACCGTGAAGCTAAACTTCTGTCCAAAGCGGCTCCGTCCATCCATCCTGTCACGGCAAATGTTGCTATGCAGCGGCACAACAACAACTCTAGGGGTGGTTCCTCCAACCGAAATCGCTCCAACAACAACAACTCCACCCAGTCCGCCTCCCACAATTCATCCTCGCGATCTGATCAACGGTCGTACCGTCCGTATCTCGGCAAATGTCAGTACTGCAATGTTCAAGGACACTCTGCTCGTCGTTGTCCTCAACTTCAGCACCTTTCGTCCTCCTCTGGCCTCCAACAGCGTACTCTTTCACTCCTTGGCAGCCTCGGGCGAATCTTGCTCTAGGTTCAAGTCTCAATCCTGAAGATTGGATGCTTGACAGTGGTGCAACACACCATATTACCTCGGACTTGCGCAATCTTGCTCTTCATCAGCCTTACTCTGGTGATGATGCTGTCGTCATTGGTGATGGCTCAGGTTTGAAGATTACTCACAAGGGTTTAGCTACACTTCCTACTGATACTCGATCTCTTTCTTTACAAGATGTTTTATATGTGCCTCTTATTCATAAGAATCTCGTATCTGTGTATCGCCTTTGCAATTCTAATAATGTTTCGGTGTCATTCTTTCCGGCTGCGTTTCAGGTGAGGGATCTGACCACGGGGGGCCTATTGCTCCAAGGAAAGACTAAAGATGGGTTGTATGAGTGGCCAGTGACGAGATCTCAAGTACAGGCTCTTTATGCTTCACCAACCTCTAAAGGGTCTCTCTCCGCTTGGCATGCTCGTCTTGGACACCCTTCCTCCGCTTCCTTAAACACTATTATTTCAAAGTTTTCTTTGCCTATTTCATCTTCTACTTCTAAATCCTTGTCTTGTTCGGATTGTTTGCTTAATAAAACACATAAACTACCTTTTTCAACATCTACCCTTCACTCCACAAAGCCCCTTCAATATCTCTTTTCCGATGTATGGACTTCACCTATATTATCTCATGACAACTGCAAATACTACCTTATATTTGTTGATCATTACACTCGATATACTTGGTTCTACCCCCTCAAACAAAAGTCGGATGTCAAACCTACCTTTATTGCCTTCAAAGCCTTGGTTGAGAATCGTTTTCAAACCCGCATACAAACTCTATACTCGGATAATGGAGGCGAATACGTAGCTCTTCGTGCCTATCTCACCACTCATGGGATTGAGCATTACACAACTCCACCACATACACCGGAGCTCAACGGATTATCCGAACGCAAACATAGACATATTGTGGAGACAGGCCTTGCTCTTCTATCACGTGCGTCCATGCCTACCACTTATTGGCCGTTTGCCTGCTCCACAGCCATATATCTCATCAATCGGCTACCAACCTCGGTATTGCAACAGCGGTCTCCATTTGAAAAATTGTTTGATGTTGCTCCTAACTATGATAAACTGCGTGTTTTTGGATGTATCTGTTACCCGTGGTTACGACCGTATGCGTTGAACAAACTGGATCATCGATCCAGGCCGTGTGTTTTCCTTGGTTATTCGGCATCTCAAAGTGCATATCACTGTCTCGATCTCAGCACAGGACGGCTCTATGTTTCACGGCATGTTCAGTTCGTTGAAACTGAATTTCCCTTTGCTTGTTCTGCCTCTGCGGTTGAAGACTTGTCTCACTCGGTCTCAACTCCATCTTTGGTCACTCCTCTACACTCTCCGCTACTGTCTACCCCCGTTGGTCTGCTTCCTCACCCTCCATCGTCTTCTCCATTGACTTCTCCGGTGTCGTCATCTCAGGTACGTTCCTCTACATCTCTCTCTCCAACCCCGATAATTCCTCTTGAGCCTACTGCTCTTACTCAAAATGGGCCGCAACCCACGGCCCAGCAACACTCACCTACAAACGATCCAGCCCGACAACACCATTTCAATGTCCAAACACTAAATATCCCCATTCAGCCTCAACCTAATGTCCAAATTGATCTCCCAAATCCAAATCAGCCCAACAAAACAACCACGACCACATTGACCCCGTCACCATCGACCGATACTCTGTCTTCCTCTTCATCGTCATCACTACCGGCGCCAACTCCGACTTCGGTTTCATCATCTCCCTCGTCGTCGTCATCATCTCCCTCTCGGTCTCACTCCCTTACGTCTGCAACAACAACCCCTGTTTCGTCGTCTCCCTCTCTGTCTTCTCCGTCGTCTCAACCTCTGCC
>NC_025696.1:19698382-19699650 GCF_000633955.1 Camelina sativa
GGTTTCATCATCTCCCTCGTCGTCGTCATCATCTCCCTCTCGGTCTCACTCCCTTACGTCTGCAACAACAACCCCTGTTTCGTCGTCTCCCTCTCTGTCTTCTCCGTCGTCTCAACCTCTGCCGGCACCGCCGCCACCTCCCATTCGTCACTCCATGGCGACCAGATCAAAGTTAGGCATCCGCAAACCAAATAAAAAGTATGCTTTGGCGGCTAAACTTGCTTCCTCACAACCCCGGACAGCGCTACAGGCCCTTCAAGACGAACGTTGGCGACGAGCAGTCACGGATGAGATCAACGCACAACTTCGCAATCGGACTTGGGATTTAGTCCCAAAACCGTCACACCCGGTAACCATAGTGGGTTGTCGATGGTTTTTCACTACAAAATACAACACGGATGGAACGGTTAACCGCTACAAGGCACGTCTTGTCGCCAAGGGGTACAATCAGCAATCCGGAATTGATTATGAGGATACTTTCAGTCCCGTCGTAAAGTCTACAACCATCTGTGTCGTTCTAGGTGTTGCGGTTGCGCGTGATTGGCCTATTCGTCAGCTCGATGTGAACAATGCCTTCCTTCAAGGGACTCTGTCCGAGGAAGTGTACATGTCTCAACCGCCAGGGTTCGTTGATATTGACAGACCCGATTTTGTTTGCAAACTTAATAAAGCGATTTACAGATTAAAACAAGCACCGCGGGCCTGGTACTTGGAGTTAAAAACGTATTTGCTTACTGCTGGCTTCATTAACTCGGTTGCTGATACTTCCCTATTTATTCTTCGCCGTGGAACGTCCATTGTCTATTTATTAGTCTATGTTGATGACATATTGGTCACAGGAAATGATAAAGCTCTGCTTCTTAAAACTCTCACGAGTTTGGCAGATAGGTTCTCGGTTAAGGATCATGAAGACTTAACGTACTTCCTCGGCATTGAAGCTTCTCGAGATTCCTCTAGTATGTATCTGACTCAACGAAGGTATATCCTTGATTTATTGACTAAGACGAAGATGCTTCATGCAAAACCAGTGTGTACTCCGATGGCAACGACACCCAGTCTTACGATTCACTCCGGTTCTCTGCTCCCTGATCCGACTGAGTTTCGAAGTGTCGTGGGTAGCCTCCAGTATTTGGCTTTTACACGGCCAGATATCTCCTTCGCTGTCAACCGGTTGTCGCAGTACATGCATCGTCCAACAGACTTACATTGGCAGGCGGCTAAGAGGGTGCTTCGTTACTTGTGTGGAACACCTTCGCATGGCATTCTCC
>NC_025696.1:19699991-19716051 GCF_000633955.1 Camelina sativa
GTTTGCAAACTTAATAAAGCAATTTACGGATTAAAACAAGCACCGCGGGCCTGGTACTTGGAGTTAAAAACGTATTTGCTTACTGCTGGCTTCATTAAATCGGTTGCTGATACTTCCCTATTTATTCTTCGCCGTGGAACGTCCATTGTCTATTTATTAGTCTATGTTGATGACATATTGGTCACAGGAAATGATAAAGCTCTGCTTCTTAAAACTCTCACGAGTTTGGCAGATAGGTTCTCGGTTAAGGATCATGAAGACTTAACGTACTTCCTCGGCATTGAAGCTTCTCGAGATTCCTCTAGTATGTATCTGACTCAACGAAGGTATATCCTTGATTTATTGACTAAGACGAAGATGCTTCATGCAAAACCAGTGTGTACTCCGATGGCAACGACACCCAGTCTTACGATTCACTCCGGTTCTCTGCTCCCTGATCCGACTGAGTTTCGAAGTGTCGTGGGTAGCCTCCAGTATTTGGCTTTTACACGGCCAGATATCTCCTTCGCTGTCAACCGGTTGTCGCAGTACATGCATCGTCCAACAGACTTACATTGGCAGGCGGCTAAGAGGGTGCTTCGTTACTTGTGTGGAACACCTTCGCATGGCATTCTCCTCAAGCGTCGGACACCACTAACTCTCCATGCATACTCCGATGCAGATTGGGGAGGTGATAAGGTTGACATGGTCTCTACAAATGCCTACATTGTGTATCTTGGAGGAAATCCTATCTCCTGGTCATCTAAGAAACAAAAGGGCGTTGCGCGTTCCTCAACGGAAGCAGAGTACAAGGCAGTTGCTAATGCTTCCTCCGAGCTCATTTGGGTATGCTCATTGTTGACTGAACTCGGCATCATATTATCAGCTGCTCCAACGGTCTACTGTGACAATGTAGGTGCAACGTATTTATGTGCAAACCCTGTTTTTCATTCCCGTATGAAGCACATAGCTATCGACTATCATTTTATCCGGCAACAGGTTCAGAATGGCACTCTGCGTGTGGTTCATGTCTCGACTAAGGATCAACTAGCAGACGTACTCACCAAACCACTCTCGACTGCCGTCTTCACTAACTTCATTTCCAAGATTGGAGTTATGCAAAGCCCCTCCATCTTGAGGGGGCGTATTAAAGAGTGATCAACGTGATATGATTTGATTACAATCTTAGATTAGAATCTCTGTTTATGTAAAGTGTATATTTCTTCATAACTCTCCTAGAATACCCTAGCTCATCGACACTCATGTATATATATCATTTCTCTGTAAATCAATAAGATCATCGAGTCATATAATCTTTAATAAGATATACATATCCACTTTTAATGTCAGCGTCATCAAAACCTCATATTTGTCAATATTTTATTCTTTTGATAAATGTATTTGTCAATCAATATTGGAAACAAAGAATTATACCACTACATATTTTAATAAAAGAAGTACGTACGTAGATAGAACATGGTTTACTGACAAATGATAATTTATTATTTTCCAATCCGTGTTCTCTTCGCGTAATCTTTATAGTAATTGATTGAGATTTGGTTGTTTATTATACTATTATGAGTTTCACATACTTATATGTTTGAGCGGTCTATAAAAAAGAGGGTCTTTTCAAAAGTTCGGTATGTTTTTTTTCAGTTCCACCAAGAAAAAAGTGAAAAAAAAAGTAGTCGAGAGTCGTTTCAACTGTGGTCTCATCTCAGTTTGAGCAATTTCTCTGAAACAAAATGGCGGAAATCGGAGAAACAGATGAAACGATTGAGGGGAGAAACGTAGGAGCCATGTGGGATCTAGAGCAGAAACTTGATCAGCCCATGGATGAAGAAGCTCATAAACTCAAGAACATGCACAGAGAAAAGGTAAGTAATAGTCATCACATCTCCTTCTTCTTAAGTTTAGTTTCTGGTTCTTCGTCGAGAATTTAGAGTATCATCTACATTTATTTTTCTCAAACTATATTTCATAATCTCAAAGTGACATGAACAGTCAGATATATTCAGGCTTGAGATTAGAGAAAGTTCTGGCTTTGGTTTTCCTTCTCCGGATATTTACTTAGTTCCCATTTGACTTTAAAAAAAAAAAAAAAAAAAATTATAGTATATGAGTATAAGATGAGATCAAGGTAAATCAAATGCTTAGCATTAGAAATCTCACATCGGAAGTGTGGTGAGATCTAGAGTAATATATGGGGACTTAGGGACATGTGCCAATCCACCCGTGTGTAACTTAACACTTAGGGAAGGGTGTGATATAGATTCTATTAGACTAAGTTCATAAGTATTCAATCATATAGGTTTGAGAAAAAAATAAAGTTGTGTCTTTTTCATCTTCTTCTTGTGTGTGTCTTGTCTTCAGGGTTTGTCAACGTTGATGCTTCTAAGGTTGGCCTTCCAGAGTCTAGGGATAGTCTATGGTGACTTAGGGACTTCTCCCTTGTATGTGTTCTACAATACGTTCCCTGAAGGAATAAAAGACACCGAGGATGTGATCGGAGCGGTTTCTTTAATCATTTATTCGCTCTTGCTAATCCCTCTAATCAAGTATGTCTTCATTGTCTGCAAAGCGAATGACAATGGTCAAGGTAAAACCGTGCTCTCGTAGGTACGTTTGAAACGAGTAAAAAAACCCTGGTTCAGCTGGTCCTAATATCAAAGCATGTGTACAGGTGGGACACTAGCTATTTACTCGCTGCTTTGCAGACAAGGTAAACTGAAACTTGTGCCAGACCAGCAACCCAGCGATGAGGAGCTCACGACATATAGTCGTAGTTTATTGCCTGAAGGGTCTTTGGCTGCAAAAACAATGAACTGGTTGGAGAAAAAAGATTCTAGGAAAAGAGCGCTTCTGATTATTGTTCTTGTGGGGACTTGTATGACGATTGGTGATGGCATTTTTACCCCGGCTATCTCGGGTAGGTCTCTCTCTATGCTTTGTGTTTCTTGGACTACAAGGATGACATATTTAGTTAACAACATCATTCTGCTTTCAGTTCTTTCAGCTACTGGTGGGATCAAAGTAAACAATCCAGAGATGAGCAGCGGTAACAATATTTGCACATTATGTTTTTTTTTTTCTTTTACTGGTTTTTGTTGTTCATCCGTCAATCAATCATTGCTAAGTTTCTTTTTGTTCCAGAGACCGTTGTGATCGTATCCGTTCTTATTTTGGTGGCTCTGTTTAGTATGCAACACTATGGTACGGACAAAGTTGCATGGCTCTTCGCACCTATTGTGTGTATTTGGTTACTCTTAATTGGAGGCACCGGGCTATACAACGTCTTCAAATACGATACTAGTGTTCTCAAAGCATTCTCCCCCACATATGTTTATACGTACTTCAGAAGAAGAGGGCGAGATGGTTGGGTTTCGCTTGGCGGAATTTTGCTCAGCATAACAGGTTACCTTCCTTTCTCCTTAGACTTGAAAAGGTATTTACCGAGGTTTTCGAAAAGCCTATATGCCTTCTTCTTTGTTGTTTAACCTAAACAAAAAATGTAGGGACTGAAGCACTATACGACGACATTGCTTATTTCCCACTACTAGCTATACAGCTTGCCTTTGCGTTTTTCGTGTTTCCTTGTCTACTTTTAGCATATTGCGGCCAAGCTGCATACCTTATGAAAAACAAGGAACATTATGCAGAAGCGTTCTATGAATCTATCCCAAGTTCGTCCTAAACCATTTTTAGTATATTATTGATATGAAGTATATATTAGTGATCGCACAAACACTAAGCTATGTTTTGCTTTGACTCTCCACAGATAGTATATATTGGCCAATGTTTATAGTCGCGACAGGAGCTGCGATTGTTGGAAGCCAAGCTACGATATCAGGGACATATTCGATCATCAAGCAGGCCGTGGCTCATGGGTGTTTTCCTCAAGTCAAAGTCGTTCATACTTCAAAGAAGTTCCTCGGTCAGATCTATAGTCCTGATATCAACTGGATACTCATGATCGGTTGCATAGCTGTCACTGCTAGATTCAAGAATCAAAATCAAATAGGGAACGCATATGGTAAGATGTTCATTTTACACAGTCTTGATATAACCGTTGGATGACTGTCTTGGTATATTGGTGAAAATAGGGACCGCGGTTGCAATCGTAATGCTTGTGACCACATTCCTTATGGTGTTGGTTATGTTACTCGTGTGGCGGTGCCATTGGATCCTTGTCCTCATATTTACCGTACTCTCCCTCGTAGTGGAAGGTGCATACTTTTCGGCTGTGCTTTTAAAGATTAATCAAGGAGGATGGGTTCCTCTTGTCGTCGCCGCTATCTTTCTTCTTGTAATGTTGATATGGCATTATGTGAAAATCAAGAGATATGAGTTCCAGGTGCATAGCAAAGTGTCAATGAGCTGGATCCTCGGCCTCGGCCCCAGCCTTGGACTTGTCCGGGTCCCAGGGGTGGGGTTGGTCTATTCAGAACTAGCAAGTGGTGTTCCTCACATCTTTTCCCATTTCATCACTAACCTCCCCGCTATTCACTCAGCCGTAGTCTTTGTCTGTGTCAAGTACCTCCCCGTCTATACGGTCCCGGAAGAAGAAAGGTTTCTCGTGAAGAGAATCGGATCCAAGACACTACGAATGTTTCGTTGTGTCGCCAGGTACTTTCATGTCTTCTTCTTTTTTTCTTCTTTTGGTTTATGTGGCTTGTAAGACACTGAACTCATCCTCAACCATCGTACGTGTAGATATGGTTACAAAGATCTACACAAGAAAGACGATGATTTCGAGACTAAGCTGTTTAACAATCTATTCTCTTTCATCCGAATTGAAAGAATGATGGAGCCAGTTTCAAACTCAAGCAACAGCAGTCGTACTTACATTTGCAGCCAGACGCATCAGTCTAGAGAAGATTTGATCAACAGAAACAACATAGATATGCTATCTTCCATCGTGGACTATACGACATCAACATTGGACATGATCATCCCCCTTGATTCCCCTAGTAACGCTTTCAGTTTAAGCCAGGAGAACACGGTTGAGGAAGATACAAACGAGATGGAGTTTCTAAAGAATTGTAGAGCCTCAGGGGTTGTTCATATTCTAGGAAACACTATCGTGAAAGCAAGAAGAGGTTCATCGCTTCCCAAGAAGATTGCCATTGATTATGTTTATGCGTTTCTTAAGAAGATTTGTAGGGGGAACAATGTCATCTTCAATGTTCCTCATGAGTCCCTTTTGAACGTTGGACAAGTCTTTTATGTCTAGGGACTTTCTTTTGTTTTGTTTTATGGGGTAGCTATCAGATTTTCAAAAGCGAGAATCTCATTTGAATCCCCAGTGCGTTCAACTAATATAATGATAGCTAGTCTCATTTTGGTTCTGTTTCCTTTTTGGTTTCTTCTTGTTCTTTCTTTGTGCCCATTGCAAGTTCAGCAAGTAGAATGAAATAATTTGAATCGCACTGTAAAAAGCGAGAGAGGAACAATAATTAATCACACGATTATATATAACGGAAACATAAACTAACTGATTATATACATTTAGATATCCATATACACTACATAAGAAAGTTTACTAGTTCCAATGTTTCCATACACAATTAATCACAAAGTTTGTTCTTTTGTAAAAATTAATCACAAAAGTCATTGGCTAGAAACGTGTAATATATCTCTAAACCCTAAAAAAACAAAGACCGTGAACCGTGTAACCGTGTAACCGTGTTAAGTTTATGATTGGGTCTGGTCCCCCATTGATACGTACGAATATTTTGTCTTCTTGAAGGAAGTTTTAATTAATTTACAACAGTAAAGTAGTATTATAATTAGAAGAGTACGTACAAATGAAGTGGCATTGTAACGCCCCGAACCGTTCTATGACCATTGATTCGGTCGAGGGACGAAAGCTGCAGATTTCCCGACCGGTCTTCCCTGGTATAACTTCACCCGCAACCGAGGTTACTTAGGCTTTGCAACCCCGCGATCTGGTGCGTTGTGTTAACCCGGACAAGGCCGAGTATCATTTGCAACTTGCCATGTTTTCCTGAAAACCGAATATATTACTTTAACAAAATATTACATTGTAAATAAATCATTAAAGCAATATATAAAGATAGTCGGAAAGTTTTACAGTAATTGTTTACGAAAAATATAGGGTTTTACAAAAACACAAGAAAAACCCTATCCGGTACCCTAACATTTGCTCCAGCTCTAGACTCACTTAGGCTTTCCTGCAAGACCAAAATAATATCATGAGTAATCTAAGATTACTCAGTGAGCCTGGGTACCCCTTTCTCCTAAACAGGATTCTACTTTCTCCAACCCAACTACCCCGGTAAGCAAAGAAAACAAGCAAGTAAAACAAACTTAGCAAGTTATCAAAGCTACGCAACAGAAACATTAGCGGAAGCAATTTAAACCACACACAAGCGAGAGAGGGTAGATCAATACGACTCGACTCGACGATCTAGACTCGCTATACACATCTCAAGACGACTAAAGAACACTTTAGACTCTTAACTCATACACGACTCGCAAGGACAATCTAGAATAAAACAAGGGACACTTGAAATACTCTAGACTCCTTCACCTATCAACCAAACAAAGACATCTAGAATACTACAAGGATCGCTTGAAATACCCTAGACTCTTTTCACCTAAGGGCCCTCGATAATCTGTTCTATTCCATACCATCCCCATGCCGAGACCACAAAGGTCAACAGCAATGAGCCCGCACTTATGCTACATCGTCATGTAGTGATCACGCTAGTAGCTAGCTAGCCGTGACAGTGTCACGCGTGAGTGGTCGTCGGGAACTCACGCGTGGCTACCGCTTTTGGAACAGAAGATCGACTCACTATTCTAGGTAAGACTCGAGAAACAAAATTCAAGAGGCTAAGCTAAAATAAGAACACACAACAATAATTTGAGCTATGATAAATCAAGCACAATAGCAAGAAATCAAGCAAGAATACAACATGCAATAATCAACAAGGAGCAAGAAACACAAATCAAGCAACTTAAGATTATTCTACATGCATGCAACCAAATTAAGCAACTTAAGCAAAATTAATGCAACAAGTTCTAATATGCATGCAACCAAATTGCTTTAACCGTTTTAAATCCTTAAGTCCAAATTACGCATGCAAGGCCATTTGATTTAAACTCTTAAATCCTCTTAGTCCAATTAAACATGCAAGTTCATTTGAGTTAACCCTTTAAATCCTTTAAAATTCGTTTAAGCATTTAAGCTAACCTCACACGAATTTATGGGATAATATTTCAAATGAACTTTACCAAGTTAAACATGCATGCAATCCTCTTAACCAAATTTTAAGCGTTCCATCTTACTTAAAATGCATCAAAATTCATTCGCATGGTGATTCATGTTAGATGTGCATTTAAACATTTCATTAATATGAATCCTACCTTATTACGCATGCATCCAATTTAAACCAATTTTTACGTGCACCTATCCTACATGCATTACCACAGAACTCACATTTTTCACGCGTCGATGATTACCGGACTTCACCGCACCACTCGATCAGACAGTCTTCGCGTCAACAGCTTCCCGCTTCTTTGACCGTTCTCGTTCTCGACTTTACTCGATGAAAACCGCGTCTCGCCTCTCGGTTTTCTCCCGATCGCAACCGCTTCTCCTCTCGGTCTTTCTTTCTCGACACAGCTGTCGTCTTCCCTCGACACTATCACCGGTTCTTCGTCGATGATTTCTTCGACAGGGTCTCCTTCCTTTTCTCGACAATATCTCTCTCGATGATCCCTTACTTTTCTTTCTTTCTCGACGCAAAACCTTCCCTTCTCGATCTTCTTCGGACACAAACGTCGATGATCCCTCACTCGATCTCTCTCTCGGTCTCTCTCTCGATCTCTCTTGACAATCTCTCTCGACTTTGAGAGGAAACAAGACTTTAGTGTTTTTGGTGTTTGAGAGAAAAATGAGAGAAAGTGAGGAATGAAGTCCCAAGTCCTCTATTTATAGAGTCGATCAGTCCTCTTCATTCCTTAGTGCGTTTGGACAAGTGGCAAGCTCATGGCTTGCATGTCGAGCGTGATTAACACTCCCCAATCGTTAATCGCCATTAAACCCACTAACTCCACTCTATTAGTGCATGAAAATTATTTTATTAGTGCATGAGCATTCATGGCTTCTGATTGGTCAGATTTTGAGAAAATAAAAATTTTATTTTTCTCGGCCAAACTCGTCTCTCGGTCGACGTTCCTCGGTATTCCTCGTCTCTCGTCCGACGTTTCTCGGTAAGACCCGTCTCTCGGTCGACGTTTCTCGACAACACCCGTCTCTCAGAATTTCTTCGACAACTATTCTCGACTCCTCAGACAATTTTCTCGACCATCCCCAGACTTCTCGATTTTCTTCGGTCATCTTGATCTCTTCCTGGACATTACCCGAACATCCCTTGGACGTCTCGGTATTCTTCCTCGGTACTTACCCGAATTTCCCGCGGATGCCGTTTCCACATAAACCATTAATTTTTGATCGATCTTAAGGCCTTGACTCACCTCCGGTCATTCCAGTTTTGGCTCGGCCATTCCTCGACTCACGAATATCTTCTCGGACTTCTTCTGGTCGTTCTTCTTTGTTTTACATCTTCTTTCTTTTTAAGTCTTTCCCGAGTCATTTTCTTGAATGTTTATTTTGGCATTTTTACCCTTGGTTAGGGCCATTACATTCTCCCCCCCCCCCTTATAAGAATTCGTCCCCAAATTCTCACGCCTTCTCCTTCTCTCCTTGTGATGTCGTTACTCCTTAACTTAGGTGTCATTGCCTTGTGATTACCATTACGTCGATATCTTTATTGGAATCTCCCTTCCCTTGGTAGTTTCGTCTCCATAATCTCACTTCACACTTATACCACCGTTGCTGATGTTTTTGGAAAGCTTCTCCAACTCCAGCATTCACTTGATTCCTCATAACCTTTACGTTTCTCCAATACTAAGGCTTTTGCCTTGTTGCACCATGACTTGTCCACTACTTAACTTCTTTGATTCAATGCATCTCTTTCTTCAGCTTGTTCCTGACTCTTCTCTCCTCCTCCATTTCCCCGCTTAATTCACTCCATCATCTTGATATGCTCATCACACGAGTTGTATTTTCTCCTTTATTAGCCCCAATACTTGCTTCTCTGGTTCCTCCGACTCCTTTATCCTTCCACGCCTTAGGATTTTATCTCCTTTCGATTTTCTTCGGCTTCGTATAGCTTCTCTCATTGTAAATTCTAAACTCTAATCACCTTATTTGTAAACCCAAACCGACACATATTTTTGTTCTAATTTTAAAAATCTAAATCAAGCCAATATTTAACTTACTTTAATTAAAAAGTATACATAATTTGTTTCCTTAATTTGTTTTGATTTTTAATTTAATTTTGATTTATTTTTAATACAATATTAGATGGAAGATTTTGATTGGTTGAGAGGAGAGGGGTGAACAAAAAGGTTCACCCCTAGGTAAATGAGAGAGATCTAATTACCTTAATGAAGGTTGATTCGTGTGATTTCTCAATGAATCGACCAATCCTCATATGTAGGCCTGGGCAAAATACCTGACCCAAAATATCCGTATTGGAACCGAACCGAAAAACCCCGGTTTGGATCGGGTATGGATCCTCCCCAATATATTAGTTGGATCTTAATTGTAAATACTCTTGGGTATCAGGTATTACCCGATCCGAACCGATACCCAATGGGTACCCATGTATATCCAAACCTATGTTGTTTATCTTCCAGAGTTTGAGGTGAAGTTAACTCAAGCTAGATTCATAATCGGATATAAGGTAATTCCATGGTCTTTTGTTGCTCGTTACTTGTTAGTATACTACTACACTTAGTAACAATCTGATATGCTTTTGAAACAGGGAAACAGTGAAGATGCCTACAATGCTTCACCATATTGAAGACGCCTACAATGCTTCACCATATGCAACCGATCTCGTCTTTGATTCTTGTTATTTCTTTCAATTTTCTCAATACCTACTTCTAGCTTTTATAAGACTTTTGAATTTGATTTTGGATGTTACTACTCTACTACTTGTCTATGTTTTGGATTAGACTTTGGATTATGTTTTCTCTTGCTTATTTTGCTTGTCTTTAGTTTCTAACTTTGGTTTAGTTTTTTTGGTATGATTTTTTAGCTATAACTTCATGAAATTTGATATAGTTATTCAATTTATATATAGGGTATTTTAGTTATATATGGGTATTTTGGTTCTAAATAGGAAAAAAATACTTATACCGAACAATACCCAAAACATATCAAATATATTTCGGTATTCCAAAAAAATACCCGAACCGATCCGAACCCAAAAATACCCGAACCGAACCTGAACTGAAATTTCCATAATACCTATACGATTCTATAAATTATAAACCCGAATTATCCGAATTAAACCCTAACCGATACCCGAATGACCACCACTACCCTTAGGGGTGAATCTAAGTATTTTTCTAAAATTATTTATTCAACTTACACAAAGTGACTTTGATGCAAAAATTAAAAAAAAAAGTGATACAAATTGCTGGTTTTTGTAGTGGGGCGAAACTATATTTTCGAATACAACTTACAAACCAAAAGACTGAACGAGCTAAAGAGGTCACGGACCGCATGATCGTAAAAAGCTTTATAAGGCATAGATGGAACGATTCTGGATCTAAGAATATAATGCTATTGTTAGGTGATGTAGATTTTTCTATACACTTAGGTTTTCTTAAAGAAAACAGTACACGCTTTTTCTAATCTAGAAAAGTGATTCAAAAGACGAACTTTAAGTTAGTGCATTTTATATATTGGCAATGAAAAAAATCATAGTAGGAAGTACATACATCTTAAAAGAACTTAATTTTTGGCAGAAACTCGGTTTTTAATAGATAATTATGACAAAAAAATTTAAATATTAGATTTCCGGAAACAACTTCCCACGAATTGGATTTCATATACCAAAATCAGTTGAAGGAAATAATTCATAATACATTCTATTTTGCTCAAGAGAAACAAATCGTAAAACTATACTCTTCAAAATCAACTCTCTATATCTTCTCGCTTAAGTTCCCCCCACCAAATACTTAAGACTTATGTCGCAATGGTATGAAAACCCATTAACCTCCTCTTCTTATTCTCACCCGTATTCTCTACATCTAAATTTTTCGAAGTTTTATTCGCACAACTTGTAACACTCCGACCGCCACCTCTTAGTGGGCCCTATGGGTTCACCTACTGATATGTCTATATTTTGTCTCTCATTAGCATGTATTTATCATGTATTTAGCTAGGATAACTCATTGTTTTGCATCATTTCTAGTCTCTTTTATACACTTTGCATGTTTAGGTAGTTCTTGCATCAGGTGTTTAGGAGATGTCCAGACTGTTGGAACCGAATGGAGCCTGAGACGTGCACCTGACTCAAGCGCTCAACAAAGAGATCAAACCGTTTGACTCGAGCAATGCAACCTCAGGATTCACGACATGCGACTTCAGACCCACGACTCCAAGATTCACGTCGTGCGAATTCAGACCCGCGACTCGACCGGCGCTTCCGGGAGAGACAACATGCGACTCGACTGACGCTCCCGGGAGAGACGACATGCGACTCGACCAAGCACACCTGGAAGAGACGACATTCCACTTGACCGACCACACCACGCATCCGACTCGAGCGACCCGTCTCGCACGTTCCAGAAGATTCCCAAACCGCCTCTCTATCTTGTCATCTTATGTTTTAGGGTTTTCTATGTTTACTATAAATACTCTCTTAAGTCTTTACCCAAAGGATATTGTTATTACCCTAGGGTTATTTAGTAGCCACCAAAACATTTTCTGAGTTTGTAATCAAGACTTCTCTGAATCTATTTAGTTTTTGCATTGATTTCTTCTACAAAGTTGTTTATCTCATCTCTATCTATTTAATCATGCTTGGTTTAATGTTTTATGGGTTTGTGTTCTTGAGTATGATGTTTTCTGGGTTTAAGTAGTGTTAGTGTTCTTGAGGATGGGATAGATTAGGTGGAAAATCTTAGTATATAAGGTGTTTAAGCTTAGATTCGTATGTTTCCCTTTTGGACTAGAAATTCTAGTTTCTCTCTGATCAATTGGAACTAGGTCTTAGATATTTCCACACCCAAAAGGTGTTTGATGAAATGTTTGACCAACTATTGTCAGAGACTTACATTCCTAGCCTAAGAGATTAGTTGTCTAGGATGTTTGTTAACGTGAATGAACTTGTTTGTCATGCCTGTTTGATCATGTTTCTCTAGCGAGAGTTAGGTTTGGAAGTGGTTGAGTCTGAGTAGCTTCTGTCAAAAGATTAAATTAGCTAAGTTGTGTTATTCATTTTCTAGGGATAGTTTGCTTGTGGTATGTTAAACACTCTGTAGACTATGAGACTCTGCCTATATCAATTACTCCCATCCTTAGGATCTCTATCTTTCTGATTGTTATTGCATTCTTAAGACTGTTTTGGTTCTTGCTGTTTAGTTCATGCTTATACCTTTCTACTTTTACTCATGTTTACTTCTTGTCATGTATGCTCGTTTCTTATTTTGTAGTTTACTGCATTTTGACCATTCTAGGATTGTTAGACATAAACCTTCTCTTTGATTTGGCTTGACTTGTGATTGCTTAATCTTATCTTGATTGCTAGTGAAGTTCCCAACTGGATTACACCTTAAGTATTACAACTGCATAAGGTTAATTGAACCTGCTAGGATAGACACATAAAAAACCTAGTATCACCTACCTTAATGGGTCTCACGTCCTCTCACTAGGCCCGTGAGCCCATCCATACCTGACGGGCGGTTTGCTAGTCCGAGAGGCTTTAAAGACTTGTTTACCGTCCCTACAAATCTATCACATGATCTTTTCCTATGTTTTGTTCTCACTCGCACAGTTCCGACAATCACTTCCCGGAAGTTCACCCATCCTAAGAATACTCCAGCTCAAGCACGCTTAACTTTGGAGTTCTCTCAAGACCCTTGACCGAAAAGATAGGTGCAATTTACTGACATAGGCGGCCAAATTAGTTATTTTAAACCTCTGGGTATGTCCCTGAAACAAGGGTGTCACAATTCACCCCAACTAACAGATTGCAACGTCCTTGTTGCGCACCAAGACCGTCACCCCTGACGGTGTGAGCCCATTTGACTCCGCACTTGTCTGGCTCTGATACCATTTGTAACGTCCCGACCGCCACCACTTAGTGGACCCCATGTCCAATCCCAGTCCATGGGTCCACCTTCCTGAATGGGCATCACGTCCTCTCACTAGGCCCGTGAGCCCATCTATATCCGACGGTCGTTTTGCTACGTTCGAGAGGTTTTAAATGTTAGTTAGATAGTTAAGATCCTTGTGATCTTCGATATATGTCAATATTCTACATCTCTAGAATATCCCTCCATCGTAGATATTCTCTTAGATATGATCTCATCTGTATATTGTAACCTATATATACTTTGCTATGATCAATACCAATCTCCACGGAGTTTACATTATAACATTAAAGACTTGTTACCGTTACTACAAATCACCACATGATCTTTTTCTGTGTTTTATCCTCACTCGCACAGTTTCGGCAGTCACTTTCTGGAAGGTCACCCATCCTAAGACTACTCCAGCTCAAGCATGCTTAACTCTAAAGTTCTCTCAAGCCTCTTAACCAAAAAGATAAGTGCACTTTGGTGACATAGGTGGCCAACTTAATTCTTTTAAACCTCTTCGTATGTCCCTGAAACCGGGGTGTCCCACAAATTCTTCTCTCATTTCGTCTCGCCAAAATTATTTTTTTCGTTGCTACTCAATTATCAATTATCTCTGAAATCTAAAAACCTTAAATCTATAATCTTAAAATCATTTAAAATCTCTTGACTATTCATGGTTTATATAATCTTATGACTAGAGAATTTCTACCCAATTTCCAAAAAAATTCTGATGAAAAATATTATTTTTTTATTTTCTCTCTCTCTTTTTCATTATTTTACACAAAATCCATCAATGAAATGACCTTTTAAATTGATTTTTAGCTTTTGGTTTGATTTTTCAATATTTTGTTTTTGGTTTCTGTTAAAAAAAGTAAAAAATGTAATAGATTAGAAAAAAATGAAAAATGGAAGAAAAAGAATCGCATTGAGAAGAAAGTGATAAAACCAATATAAGATGGTTTTTGGATTATTTTCAAAGATAGATTAAATATTCAAAACTAGATTTTCTATTCTTTTTAGAGAATTGAATTTTGTAAAATATTGAAAGGCTGTAAAACTATTTTTTAGAAAAAACAAAAACCAAAATATAGTCAAAAACTAATAAACATTTAGGCCTATAATTTTATTTTTAAATTTTTTATGAAAGCTAATGCCAATAGTAGTTAGAGATCGAATTTCAGAAGACTCTAGATCACAAAGTATCTTATTTTGAGTCATTGAGTCTTGTTTATCCTCTTGTCAATAATATCACGCCTGTCATATTAAATATTAAAATGAGTCATATTGCCTAGATATCAAAATTTCTTTATTGATTGATAAATTTTTTTTTTTAACGCTTTAGCGTAAAACCTGAATATCTAGCGACAGCTGGACATCCGAAACATTTTTTAATTTCACATTCATTGTTTTCGAATTGTTAAAAAAATTATTTTACCTTTACTCTTAAAATTTTGAGGAATAGTGCCTAAGCATATATATGCAAATTCTTTTATATAAGATAGTGGAAAATGAACTATCTAAAAAAAGTCGCATCATCACAAAAAAAAACTCGTTCATTCTCAGTTGTTCTTCGAAACCTCCTCTGAAACAGTTCCTGAATCACCAATCTGCACAACTTAAACAAAAACTATTCAGACCTTTACACAACTAAAACAAAAACTTTTACACAAGTTAAGGAAAGTTAAGGAATAAGGTAAGTGAACATTTTACCTCCTCAGTTCCTGAATCACCAATCTGCACAACTTAAACAAAAACTATTCAGACCTTTACACATTCAGACTTTTACACAAGTTAAACAAAAACTTTTCAGAATGAACATTTTACCATTTTCAGTTTGTTTGAGCTGCTCTTTATGAATGGTCCAGAATTGGTCTCACCAGACATTTGAGGCAAATGAACTAAGTCTTTAGCAAAGAGGAAGAGATTAACCCCTAAGAATATGCAGAAAAACACATACAAGATCACACCCATCAGAGTTGCCAGCATGATGCAAGCCAACACACTCACAATTTTCTTTTTAAACTGAATCCAAACTGCTTTAGCTAGGCAGTAGAAATAGTTTAATAGACCAAGAAATGCTTCTTTGAGAAAGCATTTAAGCTTCTCCCAAATAAGTCTCGGGAAAGGAGGTTCATTGGGAGGTTCACTGGGAGGTTCACTGGGAGGTTCACTGGGAGGTTCATTGGGAGGTTCATTGGGGTGAGACTGAAACAAGAGGAGGAAGAGGAAACCTTTAGTTGAAGCATTAAATATATGTAAAGAACAGAGAAATATCTTTAAGATGTTAACCTTATCAAGAGGAACAAGGCTAGATTCACGGTCAAGATGAAAACGACGGACACTCCCATGATGCTGAAACATTAAAGGACAGAAGCAATCATCTGTCAAATGTCAAACAAATGACAAGTAAAACATAAAGAACAGAGAGATATGTGCAACAACATTTACCTTAAGGTAAGAATCGTACAAACAACTAGATTCACGGCGACTTCCCAGGCTAGTATCACTGAGACTTATAAGAGATCCCAGTCTAGATGCACGGCGACATCCCATGCTAGTATCACGGAGACTTATAAGAGAACCCAGTCCACGATGCTGAAACAATATAAATGACAGAAGAATCATCAGTCACATAAAGAAATCTCTAGATTCGTCTGATCCTAAGAGACAGAGTAGCAAAATCCATAATCAATCAAACCTATTAACATGTAAAGTATAAATGAGAGAGATCTAATTACCTTAATGAAGGTTGATTCGTGTGATTTCTCAATGAATCGACCAATCCTCCTATGGCCATTGCAAGTTGGCCGAGCCGCATACTGATACATACATGGAAACATACATTTTAAGAAGAAACGAGGAGATATCATCACAAAAAAAAAAAAAAAAA
>NC_025696.1:19716100-19725194 GCF_000633955.1 Camelina sativa
GAAAAGCAGAAAAAAACATAATGGAACTTCTTGTGATTTCTCTTCACCAATCCGGCGTTCCAGAGATTAGGGTTTTTTAATCCCTATATATACGAGAAATTGGGCCTTACACACTTCCATCTCTCATGGGTTATATAATCTTCCAGCTCCAGCTCATCAGTGGCTCATACTCCTCCAGTGACTCCAATTCATACTTCAACTTCATCTCCAACACCTGAGACTGCGTCTGAAACTAACACGTCAGCTACTACATCTGTTCAAAATCATACATCTGTCCCAAGTATCCAGGAAATACAACATTCACCAACCTCAGATACTTTTGCCTCAGAATTTTCTTCAAGGTCAAGCACACAAACTCAAGAATCTGGTGAATCCTCGGCCTCTTCTATGCCCTCTGTTCAGTCTCCACAGGTTCCTGCAACATCATCAAAAGCAGAATCTGTCAGTCAAGTCCAACCTACTCACGGAATGACAACAAGATTAAAAGACGGGATACAAAAGCCGAATCCAAGATATGCTTTATTGTCTCATAAAGTATCCCATCCAGAACCAAAAACAGTAGCTGAAGCTCTTAAACATCCAGGTTGGAATGGAGCGATGGGCACTGAAATGGGAAACTGTAAAGCAGCACACACTTGGGACTTGACACCTCCTACACCATACATGAATGTGTTAGGAAGCAAATGGGTGTTTAGAACTTAAAGAAATGCAGATGGATCATTACAGAAACTCAAGGCTCGATTGGTTGCTCAGGGTTTCAATCAAGAAGAAGGAATTGGTTACCTGGAGACATATAGTCCTGTAGTACGCACAACAACTGTCAGAGCAGTCTTGGATATGGCCACCAAAATGGGTTGGGATATAAAACAAATGGATGTCGAACACGCCTTCCTTCATGGTGATCTCACAGAGATAGTGTACATGAAACAACCAGCTGAATTTGTAGATCCTGAGAAACCAGATCATGTGTGTCGACTGAGAAAATCTCTCTACGGGTTAAAACAAGCTCTGCGAGCTTGGTATGATAAATTTAGCACGTTTCTATTGGAGTTTGGGTTTACCTGTAGCATACCGGATCCATCACTCTTCGTCTACAAGCGAGATGGAGCAGTCATTGTGCTTCTACTCTACGTGGACGACATGCTTATCACAGGAAACAGCTCCGCAGCTATGACAGCCTTTCTAGACTCTCTCAACACCCAGTTCCGCATGAAAGATCTGAGCCAAATGCATTATTTTCTTGGAATTCAGGCTCACTTCCATCCTTCAGGTCTCTTCCTTTCTCAGCAGAAGTACGCAGGAGACTTGTTAGTTGTTGCAGCCATGAGCGAGTGCTCTTCCGTTGCAACACCTTTGCCTGAACAATTAGAAAACATGAGAGCTAAGAACAAGGAACCGTTCCCAAATCCTACATATTTTCGAAGTCTAGCTGAAAAGTTGCAGTACTTAACTCTTAGAAGACCAGACATCCAGTTTGCGGTGAAATTTGTTTGTCAGAAGATGCATGCCCTAACTTTTGCTGACTTCCACCTTCTCAAACGGATCCTCCGTTACATAAAAGGTACAATTAAAATGGGATTAAACTTCAAGAAGAATACAAGCAGCACTTTAAGAGTCTATAGTGATAGTGATTACGGTGGTTGTGCGGAAACAAGCAGATCAACAGGGGGATACTGTACTTACCTCGGTACTAATTTGATCTCTTGGGCATCTCAGAAACAGGATTCGGTTGCTCGAAGCTCTACTGAAGCCGAGTATAGAGCGATGTTAAATGAAGCAGCCGAGATCTCGTGGATCTGCAACATCCTTAAAGAACTTGGGATTCCTCAGTATCAACCACCAGAATTGTATTGTGATAATCTATCCGCTGTCTATCTTACAGCAAATCCTGCTTTCCACAAGAAAAGTAAACATTTTGCGAAATATGGTAAAGATAGCCTTAAATTTCAGTCTATGTTTCTTTTGATTCCATTAAATATGGTAAAGATAGCCTTAAAAAACACAGCAAACAATGGAGAATGAAACAAGTGACCACAAACAGAGACAACTAATCTCTTACTGTAAACAAAATAAAACACAATCGTTACTTATCATTTTTTTTTCCTGTCAAAATCATAATATGTGTTAGCTTTGTATTTTCTAAGTTCTAACAATATGAGTTGCTGTCAAAAAAAAAAAAACAATTTCTAACAATATAAGTGATTTAGTTTGATATATATACAAATATATTTCTCTGTGGTCATCAAACTTCATAGTTTACTGAACTAAACTCTTTTTCCAGGGAAATGTAGTTTGAAACTAATCGAATTTATATGAAAAAAGAAAACAGAATATGCGAATTCTTGCATATTAGGCAAAATAATCGGATGACTAACAAAATTAGTTTATTTTTTTTTGTTTCTGATTATGTGTCTGTGTTCTTTCCATAAAATCTCGCATAATTTTTGGCGATCGTGTCATATTCGATGGTACTCTGAATGTGATAAATTTATAATGATTTTATCTATTGATGAATGTAGTATTTGTGTGATATCAAAATGCACATTATAAAATTATGTATAGTAATAACGGTAATTGTTTAATATAAGTTGTAGTGCTTAATATCTTGAAGTGACTTTGATTCTAACTAAGATTTGAATTATAGTTGGTTTAGTGTTGTACAAGACTTTCAGCAAGAGGGAGTGTTTCGACTGTTGAGAGAAAGGGATGCTTTGATTTATGAATTTATTTTAAAAAGGTTTATTATTCAATTCACATATGTTTTGATCGATTTGATTTACGTCTTCTAATTTATATCTCTTTATGGTCCAATTTATCTTTTTCATGCTCCAATTGTATCCCTTAAGGATAAGAGCACGATTAAACACATTAACCACACAAATTTAGGACTTTCAGTTACTTGGGAGTGAAGCTTTCGACTTGTAGTTTCTTCTTTATATCTTCTCAAAGTAATTTGAAGTTCGATCAATATGGTATCCGATATGTTTCCATAAACTCCTAAATATTTTCACGGGATCTCTATATTTTTGCAACACAACAGTATAATGAGTATACCGAGGTTTTAGGAATGATTTTAGATTTTATGAATATAAATTAATTATGACAATGTAAATAGTAGGAAATATTTTAGAATTCATTTGGGGAAAAAATATTGAACAACAAAATTATGCACAGTTTTTACTTCCAGGAAAAGCAAAATGATAATTAATCAGATTTAAAGAGATCTATGTGCCTTGGGTGCCGATTTCTAAATATTCTCTAAAGATTGTCATTTAAAACGTGGACGTGGTTTGCAAGTATATATATAAATCTCAGTATTAAGACTCAAAGAAATAGATAGGAGGAGACGGAAACACACAGATTGTTTAGGGATTGGACAATGGCGCAGCTTATAATCAACCGAGTCTTGAAACCATCTGTCTGCAAAAACATCTTCGTAAGCTTCTCTTTTGCTATGTTATAATTAGCGTATTATCTTTTTTTTTTTTTTAGTTTTGGTGCTTAGTTGTCTCTGACTATTTGACCATATATATGGCAGAGACACACAAACGTTCGTATGTTCTCATCTACACCAGCCTACCCGTTTCTGTTGATTGACTACATCCTTAACAATCCAGACTCTTCTCTGGATGGTCGTGTAACAACAGATAATTCCTTCCGGGGAAAGGAAGTCTATATCCACGACAAGAATCTAATTAAGGAGGTCTGTGATGCGATGACTGTCGGATTTTCACGTGATGGACTAAGATTCAATCGTTCGTACCATAGCGGCGACGACAATAAATTTGTCATCTATTATAAACCCTCCGACCCCAATCTTGAAGACGTGACCGTTGATCTACCTTCTCTACCCACCGGTTCCGAAATCCAAAACCTGGCCATGTCCTCTCTACCTGTCCGAGACAAAGATTGGGTGTCAAGTTATCAGGATTTGAGTTGAGTCTCTGCAGGCCTTTTGGCAGCTCTAAATGGATGAAGATCAATACTAAGCCTCATCGTATAAACCCTTTATCGAGCCTCATGTTCTCCAAGACAGATCAAAGGTTCTACATTCCAAGTATTGGGGGCAACTACTTGTGCTACTTGGATCTCAACTCTAAGGAGGATGACCAACCCGAGTTCATCGACATGGAATTTGACGATCTTCCAAAATCTGTGTATGAGGAGTTGGCTGAAGTGAGTTCATGTTCCAGGACAGAGCATCTTGTGGAGTCACCCACCGGCCAACTTTTCCTCGTCAAGTGGTATAGTTTCTAATTAACTAGTTTTGGTATGTACCAATTTTCGGCTTGATTGACTCTAATGATGTTTTTGCAGGTATGGTAAGGATGTGGAGGATTATAACAACGATACACTGATACATGTAACAGAAAAGTTCATGGTGTTTAGAGCAGGTGAGGGTTCGGACGAGTATGAGAAGACTATGATCTACACAGAAGATATTGGAGATCTTTGCATTTTTGTTGGACGTAGTGAGGCTTACTGTGTCCCGGCAAGTTCGTCCCATGGACTCAAGCCTAACTGCATCTATTTTGTTGGCCATAACTTTGGTGTTTACGATCTCGCCACCAAAACCTGCACTACCTTGTACATAGAACATTACAAACCATTAAGGAAGTTGGACTTCCCTTACTGGCCTCCTCCTAATAATTAATTCATCTCCACTAGTTCCTAATTAATCACCATGGCACTTGCAGGTGTGTTTGCTTCTCTACTATTGTTATTGCTGTTTTTGCTTTCCCAAGGACTATAATTGAAGTCCAACGTTTCTCTTTCAGTCTTATGTTTCTTTCTATTCCATTAAATATGGTAAACGTAGCCTTAAGTTTCATACACTCCTCTTAATGTTCAAACTCGAGCATTTTGGTACGGAAGAAACAAAGATACAAGCATGCAAGAAGGCGTTTCTTTGTCGATTTAATGAACATAGAGGTTGAGAATATCAAAACAGAGCAGTGTTTTTAATTATAAAGTCTTTGTTTTTTAATTAACAAATTAGAATGGGAAGAGAAAAATATATAATCAAAAACTAACAAATATCTATAAAAAAAAAATAGAGCCACCGAATTGTGTTATACAGTCAATATAATAATCAAAAGCAAAAAGGAAACCACAAAAAAATATACAAAATCCCAAAATTGGAAATATATCAAAAAAAAAAAAAAAAAAGCTAATAGGGTTTTAAGCAAGAGAATATACAATATCCAAAAAAAAAAACAAGTGGAAAATATATCAAACAAAACAAAAAAGCAAAAAGGAGTTTCCTTTTTGTTTGTTCAGCTGTGCGTTGAACAAAACTGGATTAGGAAAAGGAAATGAAAACTTAGGATGTCCTCTCTTATCTCTCTATAAATGAACCCACTCTTAACAAATTCTTCAATCCGTCTTTTAGGTTTTCCACATATTAATTTTCTCCCAATCTCTCTCTCTCAAAAAAACACAGCAAACAATGGAGAATGAAACGAGTGACCGCAAACAGAGACAACTAATCTCGTCTTTCATCAATATAACCGCAGGTCAGCCTGAGGAAATCGCAATCCACTTCCTTGAGGCAACAAGGTGGAAACTGGATGATGCCATTAACCTCTTTCTCATCTCTTATTATCAATCTCCGTGTTGTCACGATGCTCTCATGTGTCCAACTTCGGTCGCAGTATGTCCTGAAGATGTCTGGGACGACTCGACACCAGAAGAACCGTCAGATTCTAGGTTATCTTCCTTGTACCGTCCTCCTCTGGATCTGCTTTTCAACGGTTCCTTTGAAGAAGCGAAAGCAACTTCCTCTAGAGAGGATCTATGGCTGCTTGTCAACCTCCAATCAACGATAGAGTTTGCTTCCCACACTCTTAACCGAGATGTATGGTCAAACGACGCCGTGTCTCAAGCGATCAGGTCCGGCTTCGTCTTGTGGCAGGTCTACGATGATACCGAGGAAGGGCATAAAATATCAACTTTTTACAAGATCGACTCTTCTCCTCCCGTGATTCTCCTCATCGATCCCATCACTGGCCAGAAGATGCGTACATGGAGCGGTATGATTGAAGCTCATGATTTTCTCGAGGATTTGATGAAGTACAGGGATGTTGGTCCTCACGAACATGTTGCATCTCTGACAAGCAACAAACGTATCAAAACAGAGAAGATTTGGTTTGTAAGCAGCCAGGCTTACGACGACCATCATGACATGTCTACGTTTTGGGACGACGATCGCGTTGTGACGACTCCTCCTTCTTGGGGTATAGAATTTGAAGAGACTTGTCTGTCAAGCGATGACATGTTTGAGTTCCCGGTTCTGACAGAAGAGCCAAAAGGAGACTGTGATCGAAGCCTTTTATGCAGTTTGTGCATTCGATTTCCAGATGGGAGAAGAATGCAGAGGAAGTTTCTCAAGAGCGAACCGATTCAGCTTCTCTGGTCTTTCTGTTATTCTCACATGGAGGAATCAGAGAAAAGGGCGTTCAAGCTTGTGCAGGCTATTCCCGGTGCTACTAAGACTCTAGATTATGGAGCTAAAGCCACGTTTGATCAATCTGGGATTGATAACTCGATGGTCTCGGTTACTTGGGAGTGAAGATTTCAACCTGTTGTTTGCTTCTTTATATCTTCTCTTTGAAGTATTTTGATTATGGAAGTAATTAACCCTTGCATTCTTGTTTGTAATTCTAAAAACTTATGCTTTGTTCATCAGTTTCGAATATTAAGTTCAATTTTACATTTCTCACAAGTTACTTAATGTTCTTTAGATTTTATTTTTTAAATAGTAACGAGTCCAATGATAGATTAAACAAAGGATATAAATTCGTAAATTATATGAAGCAACTTCTGATGTTCTATCAATTTAATTATATTGTTGCTATTTTTAACTAGCAAGCTGACCATGTTCCTTTTCATCATCGCCTTCTCGAGTATTAGCAGTGGCAAGCCCTGATTCGATGCAACCTGCTTCTGCAGTTTTCCGTGATTGTAGACCATATTTTTCCAGCATTTCACTTCCGTTCCACTTCAATTTCTCAGGTGAATGAAGACCAAGTTTCTGGACGATATTTTGACCAACTATGTCAGGGATGTTATCCCAAAAATTACCATCTCACTGAAAGCTGCCATTTTCATTTTCACCCTCCAGTTCATTGCTATGGCCATCACCATTACCATCTTTGTCTTTTGCTAAGCTTTCCTGAATTACGAATTACTCTGATCAGTACTGCGATTTTGATCGGATGAAATCCTCTGAACTAGCCCCCCATCAGAAAACATATCCTTTAGAGTCCTCTGTAGTATTGTTTAGAAGTTCAATATTCTTGAGGGGGGCATCACGGAGTGATTTTAACTGTCCAAAAGCATACTCTACAAATTGACGTCCTGGCACAGCTTCAGAGTCAACAAGATTTTTCAAAACTGATTCGACTGCTTCAGAGTCAACAAAGTTTTTCAGAACTGACTTAATTTCTGAAAAAGCTTTGACAGAATAAACTGACCTCCAGTTGAACTTTCCCACCACCACCAATTCCATCTAGTTCTACTAGGACCTCGTGCAAGTTCCCTTGGATGCAAAAAAAAACCAAATAAGAAATAAGAAATTAGAGACAAAATCCGTAAGTTAGGCCTTCAGTAGACTCATCAGATGTATCACAACTTGCGTTAACTAATCCACATTCCCACAGTTGATTGCTCTAATCAGAACATATCTCCAGATTCTCATTGCCTAGGAAACAAGAAGCATTTTATAGGAAAACCTTCTTTTTTTGTTAGTGTATAAGTTTACAGTTTGATCAAGTCTAAAGTACTACATCGTGTCATAATCCTAGTTTTTGTTTTTGGGTTCTCCAACAGGGTCACGAAGAACTTGCTGATTTCGAAAACTCCAACAACAACGCAGACTTTCTTTCCTATGTTTAACTCAAACTTAATAAATTAAGTAAATGTCAAAATTTATTGGGTGAACTAATTCTCACCATCACAAATTTCTTCCAGGTTGATTTCAGAATTCCCCATTCGTTTATGTGGGTGGAGTAACAAGGTTTGCATCCCAAGCTGCAATCTGAAGCTCATTAAAAAATATTTGGGAAGTCAAGCAAGGGTCTATATAATATAAGGTATTTGTACAGTTACTTTCAGAGTTGACCAGGACACCATACTTGAAACACTATTCTACCTGTATCTTTTTCGCAGGAGGCAGCTTGATATTAAAAACAAAGTTTTCGTTCCATTTTGGCTCTTTAGTCCTGCCAATAAAGTAGACTGTTAATCACCAAGTTAATTTATACCAGTAACTGAGGATCTGATATTTAACAGTCAATAAAACATATAAATTTCAAAGGCTCCTAACTTTTAGACAAGAAAAAACTAAGCAAAGCTGAGGGCTATGACACTGGTACAAGTTCAAAAGTAAGTTTTGCAGGAAATCATGAAATGATGGGTTTAAGAAGCAAGCTAAATTTGCATAACCTATCTAACTAGAAACTCGGACTGAATAAGACTGCATCTGAACACGTCCACTATGAGCATTGATCAGGCCAGATTGTGTAATGTATCTAGTTAAGTAAGTTCATACATCTATCTAAGCAATGCAATCCTCCAAACAAAAATTCAGTAAAGCAAAAGAGACTTACCCTCATTTGGTTTTGCTTTTAGCAACCTGACCATCCAAGTCCATCACCACATAAGGATCACTCGTTGCCTGAAAGCAAAATCCAAATAATAACAACTTCAGTAGAGGTGAAAAAAGAACAAACAATAGATATGGTACTAAGTTCATTGCTTCAAGAAACATAAAAACACACACCCATGGATCCAAGGCAGGAAAATCAAATCCTCTTTTAAGTTTTATAAACAATTGTCCATCATACACCTCCCTTACAAATGACCTGTGAAACAAGTATAATTCCAGCTCTTACAATATCTAAAAAAAACTCTTAAAAGCAACATAATCTCAAAAACCAAAAGAGAGCTTCACATACTCAGAAAGGTAAATGGTATTTTACAAGCAGCTGCATTAACCTCTCGTTTCCCGATATTTTCCTGAGAGAATCAAACCAAAAAAAAAAATCATAATCAGATTAAATCAACCTCAGAGTAGGAGGAGCAAAGTTTCGCC
>NC_025696.1:19726058-19729848 GCF_000633955.1 Camelina sativa
CAGAACATGCGGTATTATATTCATGAAAAGAAGAAAAAGAAATAAAGAAGGATAAAATAGTATGAAAATGTGTGGTTATGAACATATCCCAAAGATAAAAACAAAAGATACTTTTTTTTTTTTTTTTTTTTTTTTTTTTGGCAAACCTTCTAGAGATTCCTTTGGAGCGGATTTGTCTTGATGTACGATATTGATACCATTAGACCATCATTATAGTGGAGTAACCCACTATAGTTACTCTCATATTAATTAGTTATATTAATTAATTATATAAATAATTATATATATTAAGTAAAGCAATCCTAAAAGAACTTAAGCAAAATCACCCTATTACTAGAAAACTCTAAGAAAATTGCTCACGCATTTAAACAATAATTTTTTAATTTATATTTATTAATTATAAAACTTTAATTATTTAAAATAACAAAGCAATTATTTAATTTGTTATTATTACATAAAATAGAAAATAATAAAATTTTACAAAGTTTAGAATATTAAACATATTTTACAAAATTAAGAATAGTAAACATATTTAATAAAATTCGAAATATTAAACATGTTAAACAAAATTCGGAATAAGATTTATTGTGAGTTTGCACCAAATTTTTATCAGATATGCTCAATTAAGTCTTTTTGCAAAAAATCATGCATTTGTGTATCATGAACATCATATTATGTAGATTTGTTGGCGTTTCTGTAGAATACGATATTTCTATGTATAAACACTCCAATCAAAGTGTCTTATCTATTTCAGTTCAAAATTTTGATTTACAGTTTTAGTTTGTTAAATATGAACCAAAGTAAAAGAAACATTAAAAAACTTCAATTGATATGAGAAACTCGAAATTCAAAAAACCCAAAAGAAAGAAAACTCTATTATTTTCATCAATCAAAGGTACAAAAGTAAAAGTTACTTTTGAGCTTGTATCATTCCTTCGTATGGCACTGAGGAGAATGAAGAAAAAACTCTGCACCAAGCACAATCTTCTTCATCTTCTTCTTGCAAGAAGTATACCCGAAACTATAGCTGTCCCTGCACAATTTTCTTTGAACTGAAAGAAAAAAGAAATTCATAAGCTATAGAATAAGTCATGGTTACTAAAACAAGCTGCAACAAGTAAAATTCTTCTTCAACAAAACAAGAAGTGGTAGTTCTAAAACAAGCTGCAACAAGTAAGACTTACCGAAGTTGTTCTAGTAGCCTCATCCATTATTTTGGCACCGGTAAGCATCTCTCTAATATTAATCCCCTATATGATGTCAATGCATTAACATACATAAAAGCAATGAGTGATCATACTAAGTTTAAGCTTATGTACCAATTACCTCTATCTCCACTATGAGAAACACGTAAAATACTAAGTCATGCTCGCCAATATCAAGACCAACCATCATATAAAACTGCCTGTGTAAACAACGGTATATAGTACACACCTTTGAGATAACAATCACTAAAGTCGTGGCAAGCTCTGCCCCAAGTTGTGCAACCAAGGACAGAGCAGCTAAAAGCCGATCCCCTGCATCTCAATCCAAGCTTTGCGATATTTTTTTCTTAATGATAACTAAACTCTTAAGACTAATCCCAAATTACAAAAAAACTTATCAAGACATCTAATACAAAGAGATTACAATATTAGTGAATGAAGCAGCTCACAGGAATTGAAACTTACGCAGATTCAATATCTTCTTTGTCTCTAATCCGTTTCATTACAGATCTCAATTCACTCATACCTCAATTACAACATTAACTTATTTTGAAAGATGTGGATAAATATATGAGAGTGTATTAAACCTGAGCTTGTTTCATGGAAGCTATGGCTTGAAGGTCAACGCCAGCATGAGAGAAAGTGTTCCCATGAGACCACCAATGAAAGCTTCTTGGACACCGCTCATGGTTGAGACTACGGCGGCTTCCACTGGTATTGATTGTTTCGATAGCTCACACTTGAAAAAAATTCCGAAACAATTTTTTTGAATGCATAAGCATAACTAACTCAACTACAAACATTTTAGGAGTATTTTGGGGAAAGCAAAAACTCAATCGGGCTGCAGACCACGTTTCGAAATTAAGATATAGCAAAAAAAAAACCTTATTAGTTGAATATGGTGTACACCCAAGTAAGAAGTGAGAAANAAAAAAAAAAAAAAAAAAAAAAAAAAAAAAAAAAAAAAAAGAGATATTTAAAACAAAAACAATAGAAGCGTACAAGACTTAAGTTTAAGCATAGTATTTTTTGTTTGAAATATAAACAACCCAAATTCTGCACATGAGCAATCACGTACAGTGGACAAACATATCGATTCAGAGCATTAGCTGTTCACCTGAGAAGGCCCAGCCACAGTTCCGAGCAGTGAATCCTTTTCTCGAGTAGATAACTTTGGAATCTTTGATCCTCCCTACCAAAAATGTACAAAACAAAATTAATCAACTTTTATCTAAACGGAACCTTCCAATGTTCTCAAATTATTTTGCAAGAGAGTGTTACTTACAGTTCCTTTTTGGCCAAGTAATCTCCGACTCGAAGGTCCTCTCACTAATGATGAAATGGCCACTGCCACTACAGTCGCCACCCGAATCCTTTTATGAACGTCTATGTACTCATCTGTTTCATCCACAATCTCTTCTTGCAAAAGTTCTTCAAATACATCTTCCAAAGTAATGATACCAATCACTTCACCATCCTCAGTCTCCTCTGAAGTATGCGAGAACTCGTGAACAACTGTCTTGTTGTCCAAGAGAGATTTGCTATTAATTCTATCGATTTGGACAATAACATTTCCTTGGTTTCCTTCTCGCTTTAGTAACAGAGGTTCGGTCAACGTGGAATCACTGCCACTTGAATTTATTGTATCCAACGTAGGAAGAACCTTGCTTTCCCCCTTAACCTTCACAACTGCGGCCATGTGACTACTTCCCTTTTGAAACTCATTGAGTATATCATACAAAGGCATATCAGCTGGGACCCTATTTAATAACAACATAAGAAGTTCACTAGATGCTCAAGGAAACATAATGGAAAGTGTTTATAAAAATTATGAAAAACCTTGGAATCCGGCATATAGAAACTGTATTCACAAAGGTTTTTGTTTCAGGGCGAACTGTGAGAAGACTCTTAACCTAAAAAAACAAAAATATTCTTAAAATTTGAAATATATAATACATGATATAAGCAACCGAATCATACCATCAAAGAAGAGTCAATAACACATACCAAGAGAAGTCCGATAATATTTTTTGGGTTCCCGGAATAGACAGGAACGCGGCTGTGGCCTCGTGCTTGGATCTTACCTATAGCCTCCCTACGAGATTAATCACCAGAAAGGCTTAAAAAAGATGTTCGTTGCTATAGTTCGGAATCAAGAATACATATAACCATATACATTTCACTTAAATGATTACTACAATAATAGAGGACATATATATAACAGGTCCGGTCAAACATTTCACTAAAATACTATAGTTGAGAAGCAAACTCACCAATCCAGCTCTGAATTTACATCTAAGGAAAAGGTTGATTCACACTACAACAAATATTTACATTGTTAGCGCGAGAAAACTGCTATCATAGATATTACATAGCGTTATCGTAAATGCTGTGACATCGGCAGCCATGGTAGACCCCCTACATACAATAGCGTTTTTGACATGCTATAATAAATATCTACATACGATAGCATTTTCATATTATAGCACTAATCGAATGCTATAATACATTTTATGGTAACACCAAATTAGTGTTATTGTTTTTGCTATATAAATTTTATAATTTGTATATTTGAATCCTATTTT
>NC_025696.1:19733670-19734492 GCF_000633955.1 Camelina sativa
CTGAATCTTTTGTGACTATCTGAAGACTAGAAATTATGGTCGCAAAATTGTGAGCTGTTTACAACGGATTTGATACTTTGTTTGTGTTTTTTATAAATGTAAATGGTCGCAAACTAGTTAAACAATTGCAATTCATTCGTGACTGTACACAAATTAATTTGAAAAAAAAAACCTGCCATTAAAATTAGATACCGAGTTTGAATGATTTTAAACAAAAAGATACAAATCATTCATGGATCCTATCTAGAAATAGTTCTAGTAGATAGAAATCTTAGAACACAACCCAAAAAATAGTTAGAGGCTTAAGAGTTCAATATTAACTTAAGTATGAGAGGTTGATACTGACAAAGGAGAAGGGGTTGTTGGTGAATTAGCTGGTGAAGTGACTGGTGAAGTAGCTGGTGAACTAGCTCCTGAAGTGTTTGTTGGTGCAGGTGGGTTGACATTAGCTGTTGTGGCTGGAGTAGTGATGTTGTTTGATGCTGGGGCGAGTGGCGTATGGGCTGCTTGTTGAGAATCCAAGAATTCTGCAACCCCGGGATCACTGGTCTTCAAGTAGGAGACGAGCATCTCCAAGGATGCAATTCGGTTTTGAGCATTGCGTTGCTCATCGTCACGTCGAGCATCTTCTCTGAGACGTCGAGCGTTTTCTTCTTCTTGATCAGCCAGCTTTCTCCGAGCAACTTGAAGTTGTTCTTGAATCTCTAAGAGTGAAGTAGGAGTAGAGTTTGGATGAGGAGCCTTTCTTTTCCCATTGCTGATTATGTCGGACAGACTTCCAAGTCCATAGGGGGTTCCCTTGGCATCTGTTACAGTAGACTA
>NC_025696.1:19735271-19736097 GCF_000633955.1 Camelina sativa
AAAAAAAAAGATATTCAAATGATAAAATAAAAGAAAAAAATAATTTACCATATACTGTCAGTGTCGGGGATGGGAACCGGACTCAACAACGGTAGATGCTGTCGACCAGGAAGTGCAAGCAAAGCATCAAGCTGCTGTTGGAAGTCTTGATTCTCCTGATTCTGAGCCGGTGGTGGATGCTCTTGATCCTCCTGATTCTGAGGCGGCGGCGGTTGGAACCCTGGATTCTGAGGAGGAAGCTGTTGATACACCGGATGCTGAGGAGGCGGCGGCTGAAACCCCAGATTCTGAAGCGGTGGTGGATAAGCCGGATGGTGAAGCGGTGGTTGATATCCAAGATGAACCGGCGGTTGGTATCCCAGATTCTGAGTAGCCGGATGTTGATACGGCGGATCATGTGGTTGAGGTGGTGGTGGCTGCTGCATCTGGGAGTGGAGCTGATGTTGTAAGCCTTGGTGTTGGGGCTGAGGAGAAGGTTGTCGAGAGTACTGTTGCATCGTTGCCGGCCTATANCATATATGAAACATTAATTTTCAGTCGCTAAACAGAAGCAATTCGATCATAGTTTCAGGTTGTGGTCACAAAGTAGTGGTAATTGATGACTCTTTTGTGACAAATAAGTGGAGAAAACAAGTAGGAAATTTCAACNGGGAAAGAGTAACAAAGTAGTGGTACTTAACGACTATTTTGTGACTGAAAAAAATAATTTTTTAAAACTAAACAAAGTGGCTAAACAGTAGCAAATAATACATTAAGTCACACTACAGTCTCAAAATGTTACTTATTTATGACACTGAAATATTAGTATAATTTTGTGTTTGCATTT
>NC_025696.1:19736157-19742053 GCF_000633955.1 Camelina sativa
TGTAAATCAAATCTAGGGTTTAGTGTAATCATCGCGAAGATTTTAAAAAGGAAAAAAAAATCTGAATCTGAAGATAGCGAAGAGGTATTTAAGGAGAGGAGAAGAACTGAAGAACGATAGAAAACAAACGAGAGAAAATAGGTTTTAATTGGTAATAACTAATAAGTGATTTTTTTCTAGGTTTTTAAGTGTTTTGGCGGTACAAAGTGAATTATTTTGGCTAAGTTTTGGCGGACAAAACAATTTTAGATTCCCACCTAGAGATTTTCTATCTTAGCGTTTAATAAAAGCTATAGTATAATAACCAAAATTACAAACAATCTTTAATAGCAGTTGAGGAAATCGAGCTATTGTCATGTGCTATGAATGTGGACTTTTTTTGTAGTGTCAATCGGTGTCATGGCTTCTTGCGCAGTCTGTCCAACAAAATACCACTTTGCATATAAAAAATTCTCGCAATGCATTTCCAGAAGGTTCAAGCTATGAAAGTTTGTTTGATTCATTAACTGAATAAGGACTCCATATGATAGAATACTATCCGATTCTTTGAATCTAGATATGAAAAACAATTAAATTGACCCTAAAAAAAATTGAGAAAACATAATCAGATTAGACATTGTTTAAGATATTAGTAGTAGTTTTAATTAATATAACATAAATAGAAAGTTTGTTTATGAGTTTGCATATATCCATCAATCTAGATTTGATGAGTTAGATATATATGTTAGCAAGCTAGTAATGTTTCCATAGTAAAAGAATATGATGAGATGTGTGATAGCATGACTATATTTCACTATTAATTAGACAATAGAGTTCTATAGAAGAATTAAATTCTGCCTTTCACATAGTTTCTCTCATATGTACCTTCTCAGTTAAATTAAGTGCTCCACTTATGATTGTGGTCTCATCATGTCACTACACGAAAACATGTGTTTTGTGACCGACAGAATCGTCGTAAATGAGTCGCAAAGTCGCTATGTGTGACTACTTAAGGACTGTCAGAAACAGTCGCTAATATTTGGTCGCAAAATATTTTGGTCGCAAAACCGTCCTTTATTTGCGACGCTTTTTAGACATAACATGTAGTCGTTAAATACTGACTATAATCAGACAGTGTTTATTCGTCGTAATTAACGACCGTGTAGTGACTGCATTATCCAGTCGTATAATATGACCTGTTTCAGACGATCCTTTAGTCACAATTTGCAACATTTTGAAGACTTATTTAACACTTCAAACTTGAGGATGAAGTTTAAAAATCTGAAATGTTGGTCATAAAGTAGTCGCTACTGTAGTCACAGAATAGTCACAGAGTAGTCACTAAATAGTCTGAATCTTTTGTGACTATCTGAAGACTAGAAATTATGGTCGCAAAATTGTGAGCTGTTTACAACGGATTTGATTCTTTGTTTGTGTTTTTTATAAATGTAAATGGTCGCAAACTAGTGAAACAATTGCAATTCATTCGTGACTGTACACAAATTAATTTGAAAAAAAAAACTTGCCATTAAAATTAGATACCGAGTTTGAATGATTTTAAACAAAAAGATACAAATCATTCATGGATCCTATCTAGAAATAGTTCTAGTAGATAGAAATCTTAGAACACAACCCAAAAAATAGTTAGAGGCTTAAGAGTTCAATATTAACTTAAGTATGAGAGGTTGATACTGACAAAGGAGAAGGGGTTGTTGGTGAATTAGCTGGTGAAGTGACTGGTGAAGTAGCTGGTGAACTAGCTCCTGAAGTGTTTGTTGGTGCAGGTGGGTTGACATTAGCTGTTGTGGCTGGAGTAGTGATGTTGTTTGATGCTGGGGCGAGTGGCGTATGGGCTGCTTGTTGAGAATCCAAGAATTCTGCAACCCCGGGATCACTGGTCTTCAAGTAGGAGACGAGCATCTCCAAGGATGCAATTCGGTTTTGAGCATTGCGTTGCTCATCGTCACGTCGAGCATCTTCTCTGAGACGTCGAGCGTTTTCTTCTTCTTGATCAGCCAGCTTTCTCCGAGCAACTTGAAGTTGTTCTTGAATCTCTAAGAGTGAAGTAGGAGTAGAGTTTGGATGAGGAGCCTTTCTTTTCCCATTGCTGATTATGTCGGACAGACTTCCAAGTCCATAGGGGGTTCCCTTGGCATCTGTTACAGTAGACTAACACATAGAAAGAGTAGCTTGATTAATAAAAAACCAATTTAATGAAAATAAACAGAGATAAGCAAGTATCACTCTTAAGCATAAGTCAAAAGTAATGCAAGTTTCATTCGCAAGACAAACATAATGCAAGAACAAGAATCATGATTATAAGTTTTATGTCAAAATCTTACACAAAATCACATATACACGTATCACTCAATCAGATTATCAACTCATATAGAATCTTAAGCATCAGTCAAAAGTATATCAATCAAATCAGATACATAAGTTAGCTAAATAAGACAATCAACATAAAACAAAGAAATGTGAGTAGAAGTAATTACCTTCAGGAAAATGTCATCTTTTTCTTGAATGGGAAGGGTTGGGTGAGACGAGGGGTCTGTAGCATCAGAACCATCAACTTCCAGTTGAGAGATGACCTCTTCTATGTTCTTCTCATATTCTTCAACCACTTGTTTTGCCTTTTGATCAACAAAACTTCCATCTGGCTTTGTATGTGTTGCGACAAACACCTCTCCAAGCGATACAGGACGTCCCAGTTTTTCTTCCTACAATGGATAAGAAGAATGTTAAGTGTGGAAAATGAAATATTTAAATGAAAGAATTTTAGTTAGTTTAAAGCATTTACCAACTCTTGTTGAATTTGCAAGTAAGATTTCTGGCCGGATAGATGTTTGTGGAGTCCTAGACCGTCACGATCAGAATTACGGGCAAGGGATGCATTAGAACTCTTCTCCTTAGCTTCGGGTGTGTCCCAGTGCTCCCACATTCGTCTCCAAAGCGTTGGTTTGATCCAAATCGGTGGCTCAGTATACGTCTTTGCTTGGCTTACAATTCCTTTCATTCTTTTTTTTGCTATCTTCACAAATCCTTCTCTCACAAGCTCAGCAATCGCAACATCCCAGTTGTATTTCCCCTACACAGCACAACAATGTAAAGTAAGTGTCAATGATAGTTGACAGAAGACAAACTCATTAAGTTAGAATAGTAAAAAAAAAAAAAGAAATTTCAACATATTACCGCAAAGGATCTAAAATATCTCTCGCGTATGTGTAAGGGGGTAACCTTCCAGCTGAAATATGGACCATCAAACTTTCTTCTTAAAATCCCAGAAATAACACGAGATAGCTTTCCTTTATCTCGTCCAAACCTGTTACATAAATATGAGAGTGCTAAGTTATAAAGGAGAAGCCATCAAACATAAACGAATGACTCACAAAACAATAATCACAAAACAGATGATACAAATAATCACAAAACAATAATCTAATGTAAAAGACAAAAACAATAACAATGTTCCATTCGGTAATATAATTCACATTTTATCAAAAAAAAAAGATATTCAAATGATAAAATAAAAGAAAAAAATAATTTACCATATACTGTCAGTGTCGGGGATGGGAACCGGACTCAACAACGGTAGATGCTGTCGACCAGGAAGTGCAAGCAAAGCATCAAGCTGCTGTTGGAAGTCTTGATTCTCCTGATTCTGAGCCGGTGGTGGATGCTCTTGATCCTCCTGATTCTGAGGCGGCGGCGGTTGGAACCCTGGATTCTGAGGAGGAAGCTGTTGATACACCGGATGCTGAGGAGGCGGCGGCTGAAACCCCAGATTCTGAAGCGGTGGTGGATAAGCCGGATGGTGAAGCGGTGGTTGATATCCAAGATGAACCGGCGGTTGGTATCCCGGATTCTGAGTAGCCGGATGTTGATACGGCGGATCATGTGGTTGAGGTGGTGGTGGCTGCTGCATCTGGGAGTGGAGCTGATGTTGAAAGCCTTGGTGTTGGGGCTGAGGAGAAGGTTGTCGAGAGTACTGTTGCATCGTTGCCGGCCTATACTGAGATGGAAGCGAGGGTTGAGAGTGTTGTGAGTGTGTTGAAGTCACGTTGTTGGAGGAAGGGTTAGAGGACTGAGACGACGAAGCAACATCTCGGCTTGGTCTCGAACCGCCGCCAGATTTACCAACGCCGCCAGATTTACCAACGCCGCCAGATCTACCAAGACCGCCAGATCTTCCACCACGACCACCACCGGATTTAGAACCACGACCACCACCGGATTTCATCGCAGAAGATTTCAGAGAGTTAGGGTTTCGGAGATGTGAAAGGGAAATTGAGAAGAGAGAGTGAGTTTAGAGAAATCGAGAAGAAAGAGGGTTTGGGGAAATAATTAAAAGGGTTAGGGATTTAGGGTAATTTGGTTTGAGGGTTTGTGGTTTAATTTGATGGGGGGGAATTATTAATGTAGGGGGGAAAATAATTACCGCTCATTATTTCACGAAAATTTTGGAGAATTTTTCAATCCGTCGGGAAAGAGTAACAAAGTAGTGGTACTTAACGACTATTTTGTGACTGAAAAAAATAATTTTTTAAAACTAAACAAAGTGGCTAAACAGTAGCAAATAATACATTAAGTCACACTACAGTCTCAAAATGTTACTTATTTATGACACTGAAATATTAGTATAATTTTGTGTTTGCATTTTATCACCACAAACATATTGGGTATGACTCTCTGATCATGTAAACTCTAATTTAAGAGTTTACTTTTGATAAAATATCAAACAAAATAATTTGTCAATGTTTTTTGTAAAGATATGTCACCTTACCTACTCTTCCTTTATAAAACACATGTAACCCTAAAACATGTTTATGAGGATATGAACATAATTGTAAAATTTGGTGTTTTATTGTTTTTGTTTTAAAAATTTAGTAAATAATATATGTCAGGTGTAAGTAGAAATGTATAAGGATACATGTTTTGTATTCATATTAGAAAAATTCTTAAATTAATTTTAAACAGTCGCTAAACAGAAGCAACTCCATCACAGTTTCAGGTTGTAGTCACAAATTAACCCGGATTCAGTCGTATTTCAGACTCACTTTAAGACTTGAACAGGACGAATGCCATAAATATTGATTATATTTTTTTCCGTATTTTTTAAAAGGAGCAAGACATCGTAGTCGTAAAACAGTTGTAATTTACGACTCAATTGTGACTAAGTGTTATATATGCACAATCAAGAATGTCGCAAAACAGTCGCAAACAATCCCTTCAGTCACACTTTAGTCTCAAACTGTGACTTATTTGTGACTCTAAAGTATTAGTATAATTTTATGTCAAGATTTGATCACCGAATACTAATTGGATATGACTCTTTGATCTTGTTAACTCTAAATAAAGAGTTTAATTTTGATAATATATCAAACAAAATAATTTGTATATGATTTTGTAAAGATATAGCACCTTAACTACTCTTCAAGTATAAAACACATGTGACCTTACAACATCTTTTGGAGAATATGAACATAATTGTAAAATTTGGTGTTTTTTTTATCTTGTTTTAAAAATTTAGTAATTAATATATGTCAGGTATAAGTAGAAATGTATAAGATTACATGTTTTGTATTCATATATGAAACATTAATTTTCAGTCGCTAAACAGAAGCAATTCGATCATAGTTTCAGGTTGTGGTCACAAAGTAGTGGTAATTGATGACTCTTTTGTGACAAATAAGTGGAGAAAACAAGTAGGAAATTTCAACAAAACTACAATAACACAAGTGTTTGAGATTTCAATAAAATTACAAAAACACAAATAATGAACATGATAATTATTCATATTCCTCATTTTCAATTTCATCATCTTCATCCTCATCTGAAGACGAAGACGACGATGAGTAGTTGCCACGAAATTCGTCTTCTGGTTCAGCATCGTTGATCTCAAAATCAATTTCTTCAT
>NC_025696.1:19746212-19746720 GCF_000633955.1 Camelina sativa
CCCGCCAAAAATTCTTTAGAGATATTATTTGTTCTTCCATCGATCCGATTATACATCCACTCTCGAGATGAATTCCACATATTTTTTTAACACTCTTTTTTTCTTTCCCTCTATAAAAAGACTCTTTTTTCTTTCCCTCTAAAAAACTCTTTTTTTATCTTCTCCTCTAAAAAAACTCTTTTTTTTTTTCTCCTCTTAAAAAAACTCTTTTTTTTTTCTTCTCCTCTAAAAAAACTTTTCTTTCTTACGTCTTTCTACTTATACACTAATGGAAGTGATATGAATGGAAGGGTGAGAGCGTTGTGATATATATACTATAAACTTTGCGACTCTTTTGCGACTTAAAAGAATACGTCGCAAATTACGACTCTTTTGTCACTTTCTAACCACATAATAGAGACATAATACGGGTCGCAAAATTTCAGTACAAACGCAAACTTAAACATGTACCACGTTTTTTGCCGACATCACTGACTGACTTTTTTGCGACGCCTTTGCGACTACAAAC
>NC_025696.1:19746820-19754170 GCF_000633955.1 Camelina sativa
GCGACTAAGGATTTATTGTCGAGACATTGTTCCAAAACAGTCGCATCATAGCAACGCTTTTGCGACTGAAATTTGGTGTTGTACATTTGCGACTCCTTTACGTCTACTACTTTTGTCGTCGTCAGCCCGTCACAAAAATGTCGTAAAACGGTCACAAAAGTTTGTGACTAAAAATTCAGTCACATAAAGTAGTTACAAATTACATGTTTTCGTGTAGTGTGTGTAAGTTCACCTCCCTTTCCAGCAGCTTCACCGTGAATGGATACAAGAGCTTTTAACTGAGCTCGCCTAAATAAAGGGTCATTGTGTCCCAATACCCAATCCAACATCTTCGCAATAGGAAAAGCTATGGGGTAAGCGATAATCATTAAGATGCGGACAAGCCAAACCAGATTAGCTCCCACTGCCAGTCCATACCTGGTGCATATGGCTTGAGGAATAACCTGAAATAACGGTGGTAAATTCATTGGAAGGCATGATAAAACTTAAAAGTTTAAATAGCAAAACTTTGGAGGTAAAAGAAAAGCATACCTTTCCAACAAATAGAACGAAAGTGACAGATAGAATAATAGCAACATACTCATTGAATATCTTGTCCAAGTATATAGGAAGCCCCTGCAAGTTCCCAAAGTGATACATGTTTAGTTTGAGATCCTTACAAATCTAGTCATCATAAACTTGTGGGAATAAAAGGAAAAGATTCGGATATGAGAGACTACCTCCATTGCAACAGCATTGAACAAGAGTAGTGTCACTAATAACTGATGCTGTTTCTGGACAACCGGAATAATCGCAGCTGAATCATACAAAAAAAAGAAAAAACTATTTCAAGAGTTCAAACAAAATCAAGATTCCATAGGGACATGTAGAAGCAGTTCCCTAATGATCTCAACTGAGAGGAAAAAAAAAAAAGAGATCTCATCTCACCTGATTGTTTCTTCTCCTTTGGAGCAGAGCCGTGCCTACTTGAGAAATTAAGAAACATTCGCCTACGGCCTAATTATATTTCATGTAAAACTGTAAGCACATTTAAACTTTGCTTGCACTAACGTAAGCAAATTTCTATTAATATCCCATGGCTAATCCATAGTTTTCTAGAAAAAAAGGTTTAGTGCATTCTTTTCTTGGTATTTGTCCACTCACTCTTTCATTTTCTTTTATTAAATGGACTTTTTTTTTGCTAAATCCTTATCATCTATGTTATATTAATGTGAATTTAACAACTTTATAGATACACAAAACTATGTTATATAGAGACCATATATATTATATGGTATTGATTATATGGAGAACTTTTGTTATATTTTTAGTATATTAACTGAAAAAATTTAAAATAATTTTGCCAATGGCCTTGAACTAGGCACGGCTCTGCTTTGGAGTGCCGCTGCGTTGGAGGATTTCGAGCTCGACCAGACCGAGAGACATGAGCCCCAAGGTGAGACCAGACATGATACCAGCAAATATGACGAGGAAACAAGAGACACCAGCGTAGATAATCCACCATAACGATCCGAAAGGGATGGCCTCGACTTCTACGGTGTTAGATTGTACAACGCCGGCCAACATCCTTGCAGCCACCACCGCACTGATCAAATGCATATCTTTTCAGAAGAAACAGTTCTCTGTCAAAGCATATAAGTTCAGTAAAATCTCAAGGACAAGCTGCAAAAAGAGTGAAAGTTTTATCATTACTCCCTACAAGACCCTTGACTTATTTATGGTGTTTGATTAATGTAGTTTACTCTTCCCACGCGTTAAATCCCAAGGTGTAAATATTATCATATATAGACTAACATGTTGAATAAAAACAAAGATGTGGTGGGGTAGTACTCTCGCATGGCATGAGATGTGAAGTCTCTTCCTATAGATCTAAATTTTGGATCACTTCTTTTCAGAAATATCAGAAAATATTATATTAAAGCTCGCAGTACATATGAGCACCCATAAGAATGCTTTTTATGTCCGCTTACGAGCCTATATCTTCGATTTACTTACATTCAACCACTAGCCCAACTCTACGTTAATCTTAAGTTAACTTGTACCTCTTAAATGATAGACATACAGTATATCAAATAAACGTAGGTGCGAGTATATAGCTTATTCAGTGTAAACAATGATTTATAACTATTAATTAAAAATAGGATTAGAATTACCTATTCTGTTATATATATATATATAGCAAATGTTGTTTATATTTCTTTTCAAAATATCATTTTATAAATGAATAAAATTATATTAAAAAATACATAAATATTTTGTAAAGTTATGCAGTAGATGATCCATGTGCTTAATATGATAAAGGTGTTCTTAGTCGAAGTAAGTCAAAAAGACATTTGTAAAAACTTTGACAAAAAAAAAAAAAGACATTTGTAAAAACAATTTAATGATATGATAAGTAATTCAATTAAATTAAACAATCTTCCATATGTGTAAGATATCTTGCACGTATAGTAAGGAGTAATTGTTATATATTCCTCTAATGACTTCATCAACAACGTATGTGATGTCGAATGGTTGAACAAGTCTCTTCACTCCTTTGCTCCATTTGAGACACGGATCATACTCGGTTTTGTTTTTTAACAAAAACAAAAAATGTGACGTCGTGCACATCCACCACGTTATACTTGGTTATAAAATTACATTAATAATGCATATGTACTTTGGTAATATATTTTATTTTTTTTCATTTAATCAATTAATACTTGCTTAGCTTTAAACAAAACAAAAGAGTGGTACGAGGTATCATGGGAGACCTAAGAATAATAATATAATGATCAATTTTAAACCATAACACGGATCCCACACGCTATCTTTTTGGTTTTTATCTTGATACTTTTTACACGTTCTCTACCTAACAATGGCGACACTTTTCTTCAAACATGACCAATCACGATAAATTTTATTTAAACTCAATGACCAACTAACAAGAATTTGTGAAGGCTACTATATTAGTGTAAAGAACTCTCTGTCTATAATACTATCAAAACCCTAAACGACTGCCATTTGAAAAATCTATTGTATTGTTTTTGAACAAAAACCATGCTTATTTTAAGTCTTAAAAAAAACACATGTCATTTTCCAAAAACAACAAGATGAATTTAAACAAGATATGTGTAGGGGGAACTATAAAAGAAAAAGGTTTTGTTCACTAGCTTTTCTTACTTAGGGTTTTCGATTAATAATATAGTTGGATGTTTTTAATAAATTAGCCAACTAATTAATACTTAAAAGGGTTTTATATATCACTAGATGAGAGCCCGCACGATGTGCGGGTTTAAAAATTGTTGATGAAAATAAATTTTAAATCTTAAATAATTTTTTGAAAATATATAAAACAATTTTATTTCTTAAAGTAAATTTATAAATAATTTAAGTTTCTTCATACATATATTTATATTTATATATTTTTAATATATTATAACAATTATTACAATAATCTAAAGCTAAATTATATCCCACTAAAACTTGTGCCAAATACTCATCATTACAAATATTATTATTGTCAAATTTCAAAAACGTTTCACAATTTATTTACAAAATATTTTACATGCAACAAATTCATCAAAGCAACATTCAATAAGTAACCACGTATAATTTTACTCTATGTTTTACCATTAAAAATATGTTCTTACACACAATTATTTTATTGTTAAAGTATGATGTTTATCACCACCTATAAAATGTCTTCTAAACAAATTAAACAAATTTTATGTTGCTTTACTTTCATTTTGGCATAATTATAGTTCTTATAATTACTAAAATTGTTTTGTGACATAATTTCTTTAACCATAAAGTTTTTTTTACTCCAAAGATATTTTGGATGAACAACTGGTGAAAATTATCTACTCGATTACAATGATTTTATGACTAACCCAATAAAGTTAAGAAATTGAAAAAAAATATAATATAATATAATAAAAATAAAAATTTGAAAATTATAATCTGGATGGTATATATAAGTCTTAGATGATTCAAATATACAAAATAGAAACTTTATATACAATCCAAAATATGACATATGTCATAATCACGTTAAGGATCAACGACCTATTTACTCTTCAGAAATATCCAATTGTACCAAAACAACTTAAAGCTATGACATCGTCTCAAATATTCTCGAATCATAAATTCTCAACTTATTTTTACCCGAATCAAAACTTCTCATATATTTCTCTATATACCTGGTTTAAACGGTTTTGCGAACCTAATTCGATAAAAAACCACATAAATCCGGTTTGAAACCAATTTTAAAATGGTATACCGTTCCAACTTTCCAAATTTGAAACCGCTTCTCAATTACTCGATGAAGCAGCTCTTGCCAATACCAGAATCATCAACATTATTCAAAAAAGACAACTCTAAATTTTGACCAAAAACATCAACCACCGACTTATCTTCCAAACTTATAATGCTACTAACTGTAGAATCACTTTTGGAACCTCCATCAGTGTCTCCATCCTCGATTAAATTAGCGGGCTTATATACTTCAATTTTATTACATCTGATAGCTTCCATTGAAAAACCCGCACGAATCAAAAACCCACGCAATAGATCGACAAAATTATATAAGAAAAAAAAATCAAAGATCAAAGATCAAAGCTTTCGATAAAAACATGTAACGTTATGTAGATATAATGTTATTTTCTTAAATTAGCTGTCCTATTATGTTTCAAAAATAATAATTCTTTTGACATAACTTATGTTATTCTTTTTAAATTTGTTATTCACTATTTATTTATTAATAAGCTAATAATATACATGGTTAGTGAATTACTTTTTTGTTTATACATGTCAAAATCTTATTGAGAAAACATGTATAATATAAGTAACGTACAATGGAAAATATATTAGTTTTGTTAATTTTCCTTTTTTGGTTTAGAATTTTTTTTTAGATATAAATATGTAAATTTTATTTAGATTTGATGTTATCTTCTTAATTATCTGTTTTGAAAAATAATATTTTTTTGACACGTGTCTGCATCTCATGAGTGTACTTGACACGTGTCATGATAATGTTAATAGCTAATTTGAAAACCCTACTTTATATAGTAAATTAAAGTCTTAATATAATACAAAAATTAGTTCAGACTTCAATTCAAGCTTTTTTCCCAAGACTGCCAATCGGTTCTTCATGATTTTCGTTTTCTTCGCATGTGCCTTCACAAATCTTGTTGCAGTATTTAGTGTTCGAAATTGGCTAACAATAGAGACATAAATTTTTTTTTTTTTTTTTGTGCAAACAAAGACATAAAATTTAATATGTTAGGTTATATAGTATAATCATACAACCAAATATGAATGATACATAGTATATTTATTTTACCATGTAGTGGTTGAGAATCTTTTATAACAGTGAAACTTTGATATGGATGGCACATAGTATATTTATCTTAGTTGTTTTTTTTTTAAATATAGTAAGATTACAATTATCTTACGCTTTCTCTTACCAAGCTTTAAAACTGTGATTTCTGATCGTTAAAATTGACACGTGTCAGGATCTGATAAGTTACTAACTTTGATATTTAATTGTTAAAATTGACACGTGTCACGATCCGGTGAATTTTTAATTTTGATCTCTAATCGTTAAAACTAACACGTGTCACGATCTAGTGAGTTACTAACTTTGAGAACCAAAGTTTATATAATAAGATTAGAATCTCTTACTTAGAGATTTTCAGCTTTTTGATAATTTAGTTAAAAAGTTTTAAAGATTGATCAGCCGATACGTGATTGGCTTTCTCATTAAAATCAAAATTTTCTTATATGTATCTTTTGTTACGTTGCAGGTATATTAAACGCTCACCAAACGGTCTGCGCCCAATGACATCGACAGGTTTGGTTTGAAGGAGATAACTTAGAATTGGTCAACTTGATTCACAAAGGTGGACTAGGTGAGGATCACAATAATCTCGGCACTCTTCTCTTTGATCTGAGACATTGGATGTCTAAGCTATCATTACGTACTTTCATTGAGCTATATGATATAAATCGGGAAATTATATGCTGCTGCTCACAATGGTCAAAACAAGCTGCTTCTTACCTTATGTATATCAAGTGTATTCTGTACCACCTGTTTGATTGGTTAACTATATTTGTATCAGTACCCATTCACAATTTAATGGAAGTTTAATTTATGGTGTTAAAAAAATACGTATTAAATTAACCACAAAATACTATTATATTTTATTAATGATTTTTCTATTTGTATAACATATTTAAGAAAAAAAGAATTTGTTGTCTTTTGTTGTTGTTCGATTTAACCCCTAACTCTTTCGGCATCTTATTCCTTAGAAACGCGAGCACGACACAGAATGTTTTAATCACAAACTCGATGATATAACTAAGTTATAAGAACAGAAAAAAGAACTGAAAAAAATTATTTACAAGGATGATAAAATAAAAAAGAACACCAAACATCAATTCGAAGGGTGATTAAAGTCTGAAGAGTTTATCACCCTTGACGATAGGGTTTTGTTTTGTTAGATCGTGTATGGCGGCAGATTTATAATCCGACGGACAAGAATGCTCCTCCGGGTATCGGTGAGACCCGCAGAACATGTGACCACATCTACAGTGAAACCCTAGCAACCCCACCTTCTTCTTGCACGTATTGCATCTACTACTCTTTTTCTTATCCTTCTTCTTCACCTCAATGGCCGTCACCTCCTCGGTTGTGACCTCTTCAGCCGCCTCCACTGCTGTTTTCAAGTTGTTTTTCAAAGTGGGTAAGTATCTGGCAGACTCGTCCTTTAAGAAATCGTTGTAGCACTTAGAGCATAGGTTCTTTGTCTGTGAAGAGCTGAAGAAGCCACAGCCTCTAATGCATAAAGAAGGTTCTCCTGACATAGCTCTCTGTCTTTGCTTTCTTGTTTTGGTTCTCCACAATCTAATCTTATGTTTGCAATGTTTTGTGTATTTGACTTAGCCTTCTTATTTGCTTTGGCCCTCTACAAATCTAATCTTATGTCTGAAACTTTGTATGTCGTTAAGTTTTTATAGAACTCTGGAAAGCCTTTACCTGATAGATTCAGGTGTTATTATGTCCTAATCAAATTAGATTTTTATGTCTATTTTTCATATTTTATTTGTGGACTTGTCTATTTTTTTTTACAGTGGATTTGTATATTAATAGAATCATAGTGATTGCAGCGGACGGACTAATCCAATTCTACGTGAAAAACATATAACATTATCCTTAGAAATAAAATTAATATAAAGTTTTTGACTCCATGAAAATCGAGTAATTAAAAGATTACTCAGTTGCTTATTTTTAAGCCTTTTAAAGTACTCATCGCAAAAGTAACAGAGAAAAGAGAGAGAGAGAGAGAGAGAGAGAGAGAGAGAGAGAGA
>NC_025696.1:19754497-19758575 GCF_000633955.1 Camelina sativa
AGAGAGAGAGAGAGAGAGAGAGAGAGAGAGAGAGACCAGACCGTGAGCTCTGAACAATGCAGGATGCGAAGACCAACGGGCAAGTTGATTCAATGGAAACGTACATCGCTTGCATTAAAAGGCCTCTCCAATTATCTGATTTCCTCAGCACGTTTCTCCACCCTGAGACGAAATTCAACGATTCTCATTAGCGAAACCCATCGATAGTTTTATGTTTTAACTTTTAATGAAACAAATGTAGAAAAACGAGAAGAGAGAAACGGGGAGAATCGGAGAAGTTTGAAACCTGCAGCTTTTGGGGTTCGGTTTTGTCCCCACTGTTGTTAGACTTGGTATTGGCTTCTACTACACGCTTCCCTTTGAATGAGAAATTGAATCCAGAAGCAGTAGCAGTGGAGGTTGATACATGAGCAGACCCTCCAAAACGTTTTGAAGCAAAATCCAAGCGTTCGATCATTCGTGCAACACCAGCTATTCCTGCATTCATCTCACGTTGCACTCCTTTGCTCAATTCTTTCACCGAGTTATTGCGAGCAAGTAGCTTCTCCTTAAGACCTTGTTTACTTTTAGAGATCGATTCCTTGTACCTGAAGGCATGTACCAATCAGTTTTTATAACCAACTTATGAACAAAAGAGGAGGGATTGATTGACATACTTTGCAGAAGCAGCAGCTAGTTTGGATTTTATGGCTTCCGGAAGAGAGGATGCTTCACGTGGATCTGGACTTTGAGATGAACGAGATGGAGAAAGGCCAGGGGAGATTCTGATGACAGATACAAGATATATTAAATAGAGTTTACGTAAGTTCTAATCAATGGAAAGGTCTGAGCGTTCTCCATGAAAGAAGCCGCATAATGTAGAGACATGGTCTAGAATTCCTAAGCATCTCAATTATATATTAGTAGACAGAAATCCACGCAACCAGTAATTAAGCGAAATCACATTTTATCGAGACAAAAATCCACCCAACCAGACATGGTTATAAGAAGATATGCATTGCGCAGCCATATATACACATTTTCTCGAGACAAAAACTCAAGCAAATGGAAACCGTACTAATCATGAAAGCTGGTTATAGAGACAACCCAAGCAAAAAGAAACCGCATAAAATCATGAAAGCTTCCCATGTTAAAGTCAATACCTGGATGCGTTGTTGCTATCTGGACCAGAGACAGGGGATGCTGTCATTGAGCCAGGACTCGGACAAAGGTTTTCAACTTGGGAAATAGCAGAGATACGATAAAAACTGGCCAAATCAGAAGGATGAATAGTACTAAGATCACTGGACGAAACAAGACTTGAGGATATTTGACCCTCCCCCCTTCTGCGAAGCAAACAACGCCTATGAGCAGCTTCGGTGAGATGCCTCAAGAACTGTTCATCAAAGCTGCTAAAATGCGATTCCTCCTGGCACAAAAATATATCATGACCTAGTCAACAACTACTAGAACCAAAAACACCTTAAATTTTGTTAAACCACACTGTATACTTTTCGAACCTCTTCAGAGTGAAAATCCTCACGAGAGTGATGAATAGATATTGGAGATGATGAAGATACGTTGCTGGTTTTCAACAATCTTTCCTTTTCCACAGCTACCAAAAGCTCTTGGCTACAAAATAGGAACCAATACTAGTAAAGACCCCTTATTGAGAGCAAAGTATCTATGTATAGTAAACTCAAATAGTCAGAAGTAAAAAATCTTTATCCTTAGATGAATGAGTACCTAGCAGGATCTTTCAAAACAAACAATTGCCAGCAAATAGGGCACTCTTTGCTTCTCTGTGACCTGCGTAATAACCCCCAATTTACAAATCATTTACTGATATCAGATGAACAGAAAACAAGATCAAATCTTAACCAAAAGAAAAAAAAAAAAAAGATAAAATAAGTTCACAAATGGTACCATTCAATGATGCACTGAAGGTGATATTCATGTTTGCAACTGGTAACCTGAAAGTGAACATCCCATTGGCAGATTTAGATATTGGAAAGCATCGGAGAAGTACTAACAACAACAATGGAACATGTGTATGTTAAGATTCAATAGGTGCCAGATGAGAAAACGAGGCCGATCAAATCGAACAATGTTCACCGATGGGGTTTAAGAACAAAATAATGATCGAGAAATCAAACGATCTCGTATTGATAATCTAAGGCACAATCTCATTGTCACAATCCAATTGTTCCAGATTTTAGGGAAAAAAAAAGGGGGAATATGAAAAACGAGAGCGAGATCGTAAAACCCAGGAAAGAGCTAAAGCGTATCTAAGACAAATGTAGAATAATAAGAGAGAGAGAGAGAGATGAGTTTAAGAATCTGACAGTGGAAGGATCTTGGAGAGTGAAAGGCTCGAGACAGATGCTACAAGCGTCGTCGGTATTATCATCATCGGAAGCGGAGACGAACGCAGAGGAAGAAGAAGAAGAACCAATGGCGGAATTTAAAGGGGACTCGGAGAGGCTGAAAGCAGAAGTATAAGTGAAATTAGACATTGTTGTTAAATGCGAAGAAGAAGAAGAAGAAGAAGATGATGAGGATTGAGAATTTTGAGATTCAAGAGGTTGAAGAAGAAGAAGAAGAAGAGGTTTGTGATGGGATTGATTGATCAAAAAGGACTGACAAGTCAAAGCAAACGAAAAGTCAAAAAAAAAGGGAAGGGATTGCAAGGAGGAGGAGTAAAGTTCGATTCGACTGTTTCCCACTTTTACCATTTCTTTCTCATTTTTAAAAAAAATTAAAGGTTTGTTACAAAACTTATTAATGACTATTGGGCTTTTGCTAGTCCACTAGTTTTAGATTTTAAACGTACTTCGCCCTCGAATAATGGACCCAATTCCCAAAGTTGATAATATGAAGAATAAATTTAGTAAAAAGAGAAAGAATAAAATTGACAAATTTTCCCAAATGTTTATTTTTTTCTTATGCGGCAAAAATAACAAATTTCAATTGTTTGAGGCAAAATGGCATAAAAATGGCTTTCTGAACAATAATAAAAATTTACATTTAGGAAATTTACATATGCGATAACAATTAACAACTACTATACTTAAACATAATAATATGTAAATTGTGTTTTTAGATATAAGACAATAGAATTAAATTCCCTATATAATAAAATGGAAATACACAACTTTTTTTGGGTAGATTATATAATTTTTATAAGTTGGTTATAAAATAGGTTATACATTAAATATATATTGGTTACAAAAAAAGGTTAAAGATTAATTTAGTAAATCTGTGGGCTATATGAATATGTAATTTAAAAATATCCCAAAGAATCCTCTTAAAGAGAATATTCCAATGATTTATATAATTTCCAAAATAAAATTTTTAGTATTTCATATATTGTTACAAAATATATATTGTTAAGCGTAAAAAGGAATAAAATCATGACAATTTATCACACTTAATAGTGATTTTTGAGATCTTGTTGTGCAGTTGAAAATAAAATTTTACCTAAGTACGTGTCAAGAAAACATAATTTAGAAAAAGTTTTCTTATTTATTATCAATGGCCATAAGACTCTATATATACACAAAGATATATCCTTAAATGATATATGTATGTAAATCTTCCTAAATATATGTAATCAAATCACATATTAAGTGACTAAGATTTCTCCTTGATTCTCAAGGTAAGAGATATCTATATATACATTTTCAGAAACATTTATGAAAAAATTCCTCAAGTTCCAACTTATTTACAACCCTGCCATTGTCTTAAATATGTTTAATTTATGATTTACGATTTATTAAATAATGATAAAATTTTTGATTTTTGCAAACAATTATTCCCACTAAATCGCAACTTTCCTAAAAAATCGAAGTTATTATTATTTACTAATTTGATAATTAATTAAATAAATATAACATTCCCTAAACTTGAAAATCATATCTCTCCCTAATCAAAGTAATAATGTGTGATTCCTAGCATATTCCTTAATAAAACTGATTACACAGATTTTTCTCCCTAATTAATTGCTAACTCAAATACTATTGCCTTGGAGAAGAAATCATAATCGACCCTATAAATATTTTACACCTAAACGAGAATTATCATCACCAAATACATAACA
>NC_025696.1:19760059-19806660 GCF_000633955.1 Camelina sativa
ATAAAAGGAAACAAACAGTCTTTTTCTTCAAGAAATCACTACTTAATGAATTATATGATATAGTTCCTATAGTAAAAAACAATAAACTTCAAACAAAACAATTTTTACACTACCTAATAGATATATATTTGTAAGGTTATACATTTAAAAAGTAAAATTTTTTAGTTATGTATATAATTAATCTATAATATAAACTGTTTTTTATTTCTAAATATAGTCCCGCGGTGTACCGCGGGTGAATATCTAGTGATTTGATACAATCATATCTTACAATATCTTAACACCCTCCCTTAAGTTGGAGCATGTCGCTTGCAAATGCCCAACTTGATCTTGATCATGTCTTCATCTTCACATCTCGGTTTCGGTATTTATCACGGTATTATACTCCACCGTTGAGTCATCTCGGTTTCGCTTTTTCTTGTTGTAATCTGGTTTGTCGATGTCACATCACAAGAGTTGTGTGTGACACAAGGATTCCTTCAAGTCGTGTTCTTGTTTGTCGAGTTCGTCGATACCTTCTTCATGTCCATCTTCTTGGACTCCATTGTCATTTTTTCATCATCAGATCTGGGGCACCATTGGATTGAACTTGAGTGATATATAGTGGCTCATGAGTTCTCCGTCGTGGCATTACGCCGATGCCATTGTCTTTGATATGCTCAAATTTAACCCTAGAGCTACTCTCTCAAATTAAGAGATCAATTGTAGTACTTAGGGATCAAATCCACAAGAACTCTAGATTCACACAATAGACTTAATAATCCTTTAATTATGCTAAACAGAAATATTGTAATTAAATTGCAAGATTAAATAGAAAATAAAAGAGTTGTAAATTCAGGTATTAAAAACGCTAGGCCTAGGGAAATTCTCAGGAAATCATGGAAAATCAGATCAATTAATTAAACAAGCAGGATTCAACAATTAAGCACCGTTCTTGAACTCTAAAAACAATTAAAAAATAAATCAGTTCTCCCTGCAAATATTATCTAAGTTTTAAAACCAGAAAATCCAAATCTCTTTGCAAAATTCAAGTTAAAAACCAGCAATAAAATCAGGTTTAGATAAGTTCACAAAATTACTAAATCAAATCTCTTTGCAAGAAGTAATTTTGCTTACCAAAGGTTTTGTCAGGAAAATCAATTATATTCTCATATCAATTAATAATCCTAAGATCTAAATCCAGATGACTAATCAAAGATCTAGCATTAAGAACAACCTATGATGAAGAACAAGAAAGATAATGAATCCTAAATTAACAGATCTAATAATCCATGAAATCCCTAATCAGAAACCCTAAACCTAACAAGCAGATCTACTCAGACATAATCAATGAAACACAAAACATCTTCTGAATAAATTGCATTAAGAGATTAAAGGAAGAAATAAAGGAGTTCTGAATCTTCTCTGAAGGAGTCTTGATTCTTCTCTCCAAAAGCTCTCTAAAAATCTCTCAGGGTTTTGCTCTCAAAAGTTGCAGGGAAAAATAAAGCTTAGGTCTAAACAATGACCATAAAAATCCTATTTATATTCCTAAACACGGCCAGGGACCAATGATGCAAATATGGAAGACTTTGGGGCAACTTTGTAAATCTTCAAAACTTGTGGGAAAACTTCCAATTTCTTCTTTTGTCTCTGCATCGATCGACACTATCAATGCATCGATCGATGCATCATCTAAATTCGTCTCCCAACTGCCTCAATGCTTGATTATGCTCCAAATCCTCCTATTTAGCTCCATTAAGCTCCCATCCATGCTAAATCCTATAAAGACTCAAAAAGATTCTAAAAATACCAAAAAGACTCTATAATTAAGACTTATATCATGGCTAAAAACACCTAAAAACCATGATATATCAACTCCCCCAGACTTAGCCTTTGCTTGTCCTTAAGCAAAACATAAACTTATATATGTGAAAGAGGTTTGAAAACGCAGGAACTCATTTTCTTTTTAAAGTAATGCCATGATCATCCAAACCTTAATCCATATGCTTAGCAGATAAATCCAAATCGAACCACCATGTACTTCTCCGTTGACTTTCATAGCTTCCCAAATTCAAACCAAATTCCACTACTTCCTCCATTAAGCTTTCATTGGTGAGTCTCATCAATTTGATCAATATCAAGAACCTTCTAGACTCATTCCCGTACAATACCATAACAAGCAAGACATATTTTTACCACATGTGGTACTCTTTCTCTCCCCCAGACTTATTCTATTTATTCTTCCTTAGAGCTTTGCTTTGTTTTCTCTTTTTTTTTTCCTCAAAATTGTAAGCGAATAATGGGGTCATCGGTAATTTACCAACCCCTCGCTTCCAAGCTTTGTATGATCATTTGACTCAAGAGTAGAATAATGAGGTCACAGGTAATTTACCTACCTCTCTAAACTGATCAAAATCATCTCATCTTTTATTCTTTTTTTTTTTAACAAAGCTCTTAGGATTTTTTTTTTAACATGAATAAGGAAGAGGAGTACCATTTTCTTTCTGAAGTCTTACTTGTCAGGTATGAACAAGGAGTCAAGCTCTATGAAAATCAATCTCCTTGATGAGGTAAAAAGAAAAGTACAGAAATTACCTCAAGCTTTTATGGATTCTGTTGGAAATTTGGATGTTTCTGGTTCACTGGTCAGCCATTGAATTTTTCATTAGTTGGATTTGTGGATTCAATCTGCAGCATTAATCAACCAAGACAGTACACTAAAAAGAAAAGTCATAGTTCCCAACAAAAGTTTGACTCAATAATACCAAAATTTTTTTTTTCTGACTCTCAAAAACAAAAACGTAGTTAGTAACTGCCTCCCCCAGACTTAAACAACACTGTCCCCAGTGCTATCAAGTAAGAGATTGACGAATAAAATAAAAATAAATGAAAATCAAAAGAAAAATGAAAAAGAAAAACCGACCAGTGGGTTGCCTCCCACTAAGCGCTTGTTTTCAGTCATTAGCTTGACTGTGTCGGATCTCAGGCATCCGGTGGATCGGAACATGGCAGTGAATGCTTCCGAGAGAATGTCCTCTTCATCCAAGGGGGTGTATAGGCAGTTTGCGCATGAGATCTGCCAAGGATGTGAGGAACAGGACCAGGGCGGGACTAGGGTATGGTTGGCTTTCTTTTATGTCCTGCAGAATCATCAACAGAAGAAACAAGCGCTCTACGATAATCTCGTGGCTTGGTTAACTGCACAACAGTTTTTGTACCGATCAAATTCTTATTGATGATAGGAGAAGGTTTGGGAGAAGGAGATGCATACCTTGGCCTTACATGTGGGTTCTGGACTGTGGAATGGTGAGATTTCAGCTTTACAACTAGTCTAGGACTTGCAGCTAAAGATCCAACTCGAGAATCTTCGGTTTTGGACAAGTCCGAACTGACTCTGGAAGGAGTGTCGATCGATGCAACAGCTGCATCGATCGATACAGTGCCTGCAACTCGTGTTTCTTCAACGATTCTGCAACTTTCCTCAGCAATCCGTGTTTCCATCACAAAAAACATCATCTACCAGCGACTTGTCATGCATCAGAACCTCATCACGATCTCTAGTACTGATTAGATGATTTCCACTCCAATCTTCAAGCTTAGCAGCTTGCTTGCTCACTTTCTCAATAATCTCCAACTCCTTGACATACCCAGCAGTAATGTCTTCATGAAGCTCTATGATCAGATTGTCATCAGAAGCAATCTCCACAGAAAATGTCTGACCATCAATAGTGGGAACCCTTCTTAGCTTGTCCATCTCAAAGTTCATGACCAAATCTTCTACATTCAGAGCTATGTGTCCCTTCTTCACATCTATGATTGCACCAGCTGTAGCCAAGAAAGAGCGTCCTAAGATGAGAGGATCACTAGGCTCTCTTTCATACTTCAACACCACAAAGTCAGTGGGAATCATGCATTCTCCAATCTTAATCGGAACATCTTCTAAGACACCTTCAGGAATCCTTCTAGATCGATCAGCTAAGATAAGAGATATCTTAGTCGGCTTGAAATCCATCATCCCAAGTCTTACAGCAACAGAATGTGGCATCAAGTTGATACTAGAGCCAAGATCACACAGAGAATGAGGAAAGCTTCCTGTGGAGATAGAGCAATCTAACACAAAACTTCCAGGATCTGGTAATTTCTCTGCAATCCTACTCTGAATCACTGCATTTACTTCCTTAGAGACAACCACCTCCTGCTTCTTATCCTTCTTCCTCTGTGGGAGCTGCTTCAACAGAATTGAGCTGACATCCTTTGTAAGCAGTGCTCCTTCCTCAGGACTCAAACCATTGGTGACCATCCTCTTCACATATCTCTTAATACCAGGAGAAAACTTGACTGCATCAATCAAAGGCATTTCTATCATCACCTTATCCATCATAGCTTTGCATCTAGCTTCCTCAAGCTCCTGCTTAGACCTCCTAGGCTTAGGAAAAGGAACCTTACGCTTGTAGGCTTTGTCTGAATCACTTGGTGGAACTGAAACAGAAACCGTAGCAGTCTGATGGGGGTGTCGATCGATACTGATGGAGCATCGATCGACGCTTGATGATGATTGCATCGATCGATGCTTAGCAGCTGCATCGGTCAATGCTGAATCAACTGACGGATCTTCGTCTCCTTCCTTCACCAAAATCGCATTGCAAGCATGCCTTGGATCCATCTCTGTTCTTCTAGAAAGAAGTTCCTCTTGTCTTTTAACAGACCCAGCAGTCTGAATCACTTGACTTTCTAGCTTCTTGACATGAGTATTTAATGCATCAAACTTCCCAGTCAGCTCAGTGTATACAGAATCAATCTTCCCATTGAAGTCTACTGTTAACTTCTGTTGACCTTCCAAAATCTGTCCAATCATTGATTTCATCTTGCTCTCTGAACTGGGTGGAGGGAGGGGTTGGTAAGAAGAAGATCCATAGTTCCTAGTGAAGTTTTTGTTTGGGTTTCCTATGAAGGAATTCTTCTGACCAAATCTCTGATTTTGATACCCAGCTCCATACACATAGTTGACATCTTCTGTAATCTCTGGCTTTGGCTCAAAAGTCTCAACATCTTCAGCAAAATGGACAGACTTCTTTCCCACAAGAAGATTGTGCACTGTATCCAACTTAGCATTCACCGCAGCAAACTGATTTGAACCATTGTCTTCATGTGCCCTTTTCCGCTCTAGGTCTGCATTCTTAGTGCTATTGCTTGATGCTAGCCTTTCTATCAACTTTTCAGCATCATCTGCGTACCTTGTCTTGAAGTTCCCATCACTAGCAGCATCCAAAGCCATCTGATATCTCCAGTCAATCCCGCTAAAGAAGATACTAATCAGCTGTACCTCTGAAAACCCATGATGCAGACAATCTCTCTGATATGCTTTGAACCTCACCCAAGCAGCTTTGTAAGATTCAGTAGGTCCTTGTCTAAAGGTGGGAAGCTTGATCCTCAGCTCATCAGATNATATTCTCAAAGTATTGAATGTGGTCTAGAGGCTTCTCATGTGGCAGGTTTTGGAATGGCCTTTGTCCAACAAGAGCGAAGTAGGCAGGCTTCAGCTCAAAATCATTCCTTGGGAATGGAGGAGGGACAATTGCGGAGCGGTTCTCATAGAACAAGTATGGTCTGTTGAAGTCCGCAAGAGTCTTGACAAGTTCTCCATTGTTATCCCGTCGCCTCTGAACATTCTCCGCATCGGCTCGGGCATTGTGTCGATCGACACCAGCATTGTGTCGATCGATGCCTTCCTGGTTGCGTCGATCGAGGCCATCATTGCGTCGATCGACACCATCTGCATTCCCATCGGCCACGATGAGTTCTTCCTGAATAACCCGTCCTTCAGCATCAAGTTTCTGGCCTTGCTCGTTGTACACATTACCCTCTTGATCCTTCAAAACCCCAGCCTCATCAGGTCTCAATATGATTATATTGGCCATCTTCGCTGATTTGGCTGCTTTTGTGTTTTCACGCTCTAGTTGTCCTAACTCTTGGTTTGTAAGCTTAACAACCGGACCAGTAGGATTTTTCCTGGTGCTAGGCTTAGGCATGTACCTGAAACACACAAGAGAAAAGAAACAAAAGCGTGTGAGTAAAACAGAAAAAGAAAAATTTAGACAAAATCAAAGACTTTAATCTAATGGTGAATCAAAAGAGTCCCCGGCAACGGCGCCAAAATTTGATATGCTCAAATTTAACCCTGAGCTACTCTCTCAAATTAAGAGATCAATTGTAGTACTTAGGGATCGAATCCACAAGAACTCTAGATTCACACAATAGACTTATTACTCTTTTAATTATGCTAAATCAAAATATTAAATTTAAATAGCAATGCAAAAACAGAAAATAAAGGAGTTGTAAATCAATAGGAATAAACGCTAGGCTTAGGGAAATTCTTAGGAAATCATGGAAAATCAGATCAATTAATTAAATAAGCAGGATTCAACAATTAAGCACCGTTCTTGAACTCTAAACACAATTATAAAATAAATCAGTTCTCACTGCAAATATTATCTAAATTTAAAACCAGAAAATCCAAATCTCTTTGCAAAATTCTAGGTAATAAATCAGCTTTAAAAACAAGTTTAGATTGTTCACAAAATTATTAAATCAAATCTCTTTGCAAGAAATAATTTTGCTCACCAAAGGTTTTATCAGGAAAATCAATTATATTCTCATATCAATTAATAATCCTAAGATCTAAATCCAGATGACTAATCAAAGATCTAGCATTAAGAACAACCTATGATGAAGAACAAGAAAGATAACGAATCCTAAATTAACAGATCCAATAATCCATGAAATCCCTAATGAGAAACCCTAAACCTAACAAGCAGATCTACTCAGACATAATCAATGAAACACAAAACATCTTCTGAATAAATTGCATTAAGAGATTAAAGGAAGAAATAAAGGAGTTTTGAATCTTCTCTGAAGGAGTCTTGATTCTTCTCTCCAAAAACTCTCTAAAAATCTCTCAGGGTTTTGCTCTCAAAAGTTGCAGGGAAAAATAAAGCTTAGGTCTAAACAATGACCTAAAAATCCTATTTATATTTCTAAAACACGGCCAGGGACTAATGATGCAAATATGGAAAACTTTAGGGCAGCTTTGTAAATCTTCTAAACTTGTGAGGAAAACTTCCGATTTTGACTTTGGCTGTGCATCGACCGATGCTATCAGTGTGTCGATCGATGCACTCTCTAGATTTCGTCTCCCAGCTTCGTAGCTCAGCCTCAATGCTTGATTAAGCTCCAAATCTTCATATTTAGCTCCATTAAGCTCCCATCCATGTTAAATCCTATAAAGACTCAAAATACTCTAAAAATACCAAGAAGACTCTATAATTAAGACTTATATCATGGCTAAAAACACCTAAAAACCATGATATATCAGTCTTCGTTGTCATCATCTTCATCACCATCTTCGTCTTTGATAGTCATCATAGTCGATCCATAAGGATCGACCCGCGCTGATACCATGTTAGGAAAACATAATTTGGAAAATGTTTTCTTATTTATTATCATGGCCATTAGACTCTATATATACACAAAGATGTATCCTTAAATGATATATGTAAATTTTCCTAAATATATTTAATCAAATCACATATTAAGTGACTAAGATTTCTCCTTAATTCCCAAGGTAAGAGATATGATTTGATACAATCATATCTTACAATATCTAACAGCACGGGTCGTATTAAAAGGGGAGTTTGCAAAAATATTCATTTCTATGTCATTTTTCAAAAATACCCTTTGATGGTGTCCATTTTCAAAAATACTTCTTTTTAATATATAAAATGACAAAATTATAAACCTTAAACCCTAAATACTAAATCATATCCCTTAAAAATTATACCCTAAATGTAAATTGGGAACCCAAACCTAAAAAACAAATTCTAAAAATTAATTTAACATAGGGTAATTGTGTAAAAGAGGGCAAAAATGAAAATGTTCAAAAAAAGTGGCATTTTTGAAAAGGGATATGCCAAAAAAGGCATTTTTAACAAACTCTCATATTAAAACACTTTTACTAAACATGTTCAAAAATTAAAATAAAAACAAACAACAAAGATAACTATTTCTCATACATAAAATTACAAAATTAACAATATAAAACTTACAAAATAGGTATTTTTTCAAACCATCATATTTAGCATATGATTTTATTGCATAATATTTTATCCAAAAAGAACTTTTAAAAAAATCATATAAATTATATTTTATTTTAAAATTATAATATAAATAAAAGAAATTTCAACTCATGCTCTAGCACAGATCCTAATGTAGTTATTTTTAGAAAATGGCAAAATCTAGAAATACCACCTAAAAAAATTTCTTTCTCAAAATTAATTATAATAATAATAATTAAGTTTTTTATTCTCTCTCTCTCTTTACTACCAGATGACGATTACCAGATGACGATTACACATTGTCTAATTAATTATTATATGTCTAATTATATGTCTAATTATTATTATTATAATTAATTTTGAGAAAGAAATTTTTTTTGGATAAAAAAATTATATGTCTAATTATTATTATTATAATTATAATTCAGGCTAATAATAATATGTACATTCAGGCTAAAGTTTATTATTTAGCCAATTTGACATTATAGACTTTAGCCTGAATGTATTTTATTTTAAAATTATAATATAAATAAAAGAAATTTCAACTCATGCTCTAGCACAGATCCTAATGTAGTTATTTTTAGAAAATGGCAAAATCTAGAAATACCACCTAAAAAAATTTCTTTTTCAAAATTAATTATAATAATAATAATTAGACATATAATTAATTATTTTCTCAAAATAAATCTAAATTATTTTTTTATAAATCCAAACCGACATATAATTTTGTTTAATTATGTAATTTAAACCCTAATCATTTTTTATAAACCCAGATTGAAATACAATTTTGTTTAATTGTAAAATCTAAACCCTAACCACTCTTTTATAAACCCAAACCGACATATAATTTTTTTAATTTTAAAATCTAAACCCTAACCACTCTTTTATAAATCCAAACCGACATATAAATTTGTTTGATTGTAAAATATAAACCCTAAACCACTTTTTGTATACCCAAACCGACATATAATTTTGTTTAATTATAAAATCTAAATCCTAACCACTGTTTTGTAAACCCAAACCGACATATAATTTTGTTTAATTGTAAAATCTAAACCCTAATCACTCTTTTATAAACCCAAAAGGGTTTAATCCAATTTGACATTATAGAGTACATTCAGGCTAAAGTTTATTATTTTGATACATTTCAGACAATTAGAAAAGTTCTGAATTATTACATATATGTATTTATTTAAAAAAAAGTAGTTATTGAGAGTATTACACATTGCCCGAAATCATGTGTTTCATTAACGAACAAATCATGTTGAAATTGGTGTCATTTTGTTCAAGATGTCGATATTGTACCTAATTACATAAAGACTAGTAGCTGACATTTTGACAAAACCACATGTCCACAATTACGATATCTTTTTGGAAAAATAAACATTCGAAACATTCATGTTGCACTCTGAAGGGGAGTCTTGAAATATTCTACATAAGAACATATGATAATTTTTGTAAAATTGAGATATGTTTCATATATTTCAGAGATTAGAAGAAGTTGAGAAGCATAAAAATAGATGTATTGACCTTTGAATAAGATCATAGAGAAATTCATATCAATTTGACATGGAAACGTTGCCATTGCACTAATAAGTTTGCACTTTGTAGTAATAGTTTTAGGAAGTTTGAAACAAGTCATTACATTTGTTGGCAATGTCAATGCCACTCATTGAATGATGACAGCTTTACTTATTACTACCTACCAATGTATATTTTGCCAACCAACCATTAATTTTGTACTACAATTTATAAGACAAAAACCAAAAATTTGTTTATAGAACTTCCTTTGCTTTTTTGGAAGATCCAAAATTTTGTTACATCTTGTCTCTCATCGTTAACCATATATCTAAATTGGGGAAAAAGCTTAAAAATATCTTATCTATTTTTTATTTGGAAGTTTAATACCTCGTCTTTTTTGGTTGGAAAAAAAATACCTCATTTAATTAAAACGTGTGATTTAATACTTAAACTAATAAATTTTGTTAGTTTCATACTTACGATTTTTTGACAAAAATAAAATTCCGTTTTTACCCTTAGTATATCAATTAATAATTAATTTTAAATGACATAGTATTAATTTATGGACAATTCTTGGATTCACCTCCACTTAATTAAGGAAACAAATTATTAATTAAAGAAACAAAATCTGTATATCATTCAATTTTAAAGTTATTAATTCTAAACATTATATTATAGTTTTTAATTATTATATGTAAATCTAAATTATTTTTTTATAAATCCAAACCGACATATAATTTTGTTTAATTATGTAATTTAAACCCTAATCATTTTTTATAAACCCAGATTGAAATACAATTTTGTTTAATTGTAAAATCTAAACCCTAACCACTCTTTTATAAACCCAAACCGACATATAATTTTTTTAATTTTAAAATCTAAACCCTAACCACTCTTTTATAAATCCAAACCGACATATAAATTTGTTTGATTGTAAAATCTAAACCCTAAACCACTCTTTGTATACCCAAACCGACATATAATTTTGTTTAATTATAAAATCTAAATCCTAACCACTGTTTTGTAAACCCAAACCGACATATAATTTTGTTTAATTGTAAAATCTAAACCCTAATCACTCTTTTGTAAACCCAAGAATTTTTCTTAATTTATAGGCTTATTTGAATTAAAATTAAGTTTATTTAATATTTCTTTTTATTAATTTTAATTCAAATAAAATTATAAATTAATACCATGTCATTTAAAATTAATTATTAATTGATATACTAAGGGTAAAAACAGAATTTTATTTTTGTCAAAAAATCGTAAGTATGAAACTAACAAAATTTATTAGTTTGAGTATTAAATCACAGATTTTAATTAAATGAGGTATTTTTCTTCCAACCAAAAAAGACGAGGTATTAAACTTCCAAATAAAAAATAGATGAGGTATTTATAAGCTTTTTTCCCTATCTAAATTGTATTGGCAACTTGAAATAGTTCATCTTCAATGGATCTTAAAAGACACTATTTTTTTTAGGTTGTTTGTCTATATTTTGGTTTACTAAATTGTTAATTATCATGATAATTACGACAGATGCAGTGTCTCTCGAGTCGATTAACCAATAAAGGAATAGAATAATATGGTGTTAACAAATAAAAACAATATATTAATGAATTTATGTGGTTAATTGTCTATCTTACATATTTGGTAAGCAAAAGAGAGAGAGAGCGTCGTGGTCTAGAAACGGACCAACCAAGAAGAGCATATGGGTACTCTAAAGCCTTAATTTTGTTATCGGCTAGCTACTTCCTTCCACTAGCTTCCTTCTTCTTCTTCTTCCTTGCGTCTCCCCTGCTTCTCTACTTTGATATTGCTCGCTACTCGCTAGGTAAGATAAGGGGTACTGGAGAACTACTATTGCCCTTTAAATCAGTCAAGTTCGCTTTTTTTGGGTTCTTCTTGTTGTTAAAGACACAAACTTTTGTCTGAATTTTCCTTATTGGGCTTCATAGGAGCAGTTGTGAGTTAAGGGTGGAGAAAAGATGGTTGTGTTTGGGAATGTTTCTGCGGCGAATTTGCCTTATCAAAATGGGTTTTTGGAGGCACTTTCTTCTGGAGGTTGTGAATTGATGGGACACAGCTTTAGGGTTCCGACTTCTCATGCTCTTAAGACAAGAACAAGAAGGAGGAGTGCTGCTCCTTTGCAGGTGTTTTGTCTGTTTTTTTTTACTTGGAATTCTGGAAATTTTATCTAGTGTGATTTTGATTAAAGAAAGGTAATTTACAGGTAGTTTGTGTGGATATTCCAAGGCCTGAGCTTGAGAATACAGCCAATTTCTTGGAAGCTGCAAGTTTATCTGCATCTTTCCGTAGTGCTCCTCGTCCTGCAAAGCCTTTAAAAGTTGTAATTGCTGGTGCTGGTATGTTTCAATATTTAGTTTTTCTTTAATGATCCGTTTAAGATTTGATGAAATTTGTTTAGTAAGTCAGTTTTATGCTGTGCATTCTTTATGTGATGAAGCTCTTTTATCTCTCAAATAATTGCAGGATTGGCTGGATTGTCTACTGCAAAGTACCTAGCTGATGCAGGCCATGAACCTCTGTTGCTTGAAGCAAGAGATGTTCTTGGTGGAAAGGTACTTCGAATTGTTCTTAATCATCGAACAACTCATGGTTGTTTACATTCGTCATCTTGTAAGATTTGCTAGTTTCCAAAGGCTGTACCAATTATGTTTTTGAGACTACAAGATATAACTAGTGTTTTGAGTGTTAGAGCTCTTAGGTACTCGATTGTGTACATGTGTCTGTCTTTGTCTGTTTCGTAAGTCTTTTTGTTAAATTGTGTCTTTATGTTCTTTGTTTTCTGTCTTGTTCTACACACCGCACAACCTCTTCCAATTCATAGGCTTAATATGAAACAATATAGAGTAGTTTACTGTAAGGTATCTTATGATTATATATTGTGTTACAGTGTTGTTGGGTTAGGTCCTTGTTGGTTCCGTTTAGAAAGTTTACCTTTCATTTTTGAGAGCATCTATTAATGATGTGAAATTTGTGTTCCTGCAGATAGCTGCATGGAAAGATGAAGATGGGGACTGGTATGAAACCGGTTTACATATATTCTGTAAGTCCACATCCAAATCCTCTTTGCTGCTCCCCCTGTATAAGTTGCTCACTCAGGGTCTGATAATCAATACCTGCATAAGATATATCGTAACAGCATAGATATTTCTGTCTAGCAAAGAGATGGTACACACACAGAAAATAAGCTGATGTCAGTGAGATCATAGGCATTTATTCATTCTGATAGTAACAAGTTTTCATAAAGTTTTTCTCTTACTATTTTGTACCTGCTTCAGAATGTACTCATTGAGATCACCAAGAAAGATCCCTCTTAAATATCATCTCTACCATCAATTTTAGAATAAATACGAAACAGTACTTATCTGTTACACTGTTACATATCACAATTCTTTAGTGAAGTACTTTACTTTTGGTCTTGACTATCTTCATATTCTTGCCGGAAGTCGGTGCTTATCCGAATGTGCAGAACTTATTTGGAGAACTTGGGATTAATGATCGGTTGCAGTGGAAAGAACACTCCATGATTTTCGCTATGCCAAGTAAACCTGGCGAATTTAGTAGATTTGACTTCCCAGATGTCCTACCAGCACCCTTGAACGGTGAGAGGATAAACTTATAGCATATTTTAATCTGCTAACCAGCTAATATAATATTACTGCTTCATGTAGTTTGAATTTTTAGTTAATGGTACCATGAATTTGGTTTAATTAGATTGGATTAATATGCAGAAACTTGAGTTGAATGTAATACAGACAGCGGGGTTAGTTAGTATGTTGCATAGACGTCACAACACAAAGAAATGTCATTTTTTTTCCAAAGTAAGGAATCTAGTATCGAGCTTCCTTGAACTAGAATGGGAAATATAAGCTGCAAAGTTCTGTTGCTGGTCCAGGCAAGATGGAATGCGTCTATGGTGTAAGTAATGTGTTTCTTATAATTCAAGTTGTTGATGTTGGATTTACTTTGTAGGTATTTGGGCTATTTTGAGGAACAATGAAATGCTGACATGGCCAGAGAAAATAAAGTTTGCTATTGGACTTTTGCCAGCCATGGTCGGTGGCCAGGCTTATGTTGAAGCCCAAGATGGTTTATCAGTCAAAGAGTGGATGCAAAAGCAGGCAAGTAGGCTATTTGAGTTCACATTCCCTGTGATATTTTTGTAAGCGTGTTGCTGAACTTAATTTATAGAGTAGTTAGCTTGCTGAATCATGTTTATTTCTGAACTTTCTTGTGGTTAGCTCTGAATATTTCCAGTCCATGTGGTTGTTTGTGTTTTATTTGCTTGCATGTACTTTTGCTCATCAGATGATAACAGATTATTATAAATTGTATACTTGTTCAGGGAGTACCTGAGCGTGTGACCGACGAGGTGTTTATTGCCATGTCAAAGGCACTAAACTTTATAAACCCTGATGAACTGTCAATGCAATGCATTTTGATTGCTTTGAACCGATTTCTTCAGGTTTGACATTCCATCCCTTTATTTATTTTTGCTCTTCCTTTCGCCTGTCTTTTTGTGAATCTTTTACCGTACTGGCAATCGTAGTTACCACTCAAACTACACTAGAGTTATTTTTTTACCCAATCTTCCTAAGGTTCTTGCTATTGTTTCTTCTGCCCATAGTGGTAGGAAGGATTAAGTATTTGCTCCGGAAAACATGATGTACCTTAGTTTCTTGCCAGTGAGTGGTTTTGCTAACAAAAAGTCACTTTCATTTTTTATTTTGGATGAAATCGATTTGACGACCACCTTATTTCTTGGGTTTACCAGTTGATTAACTAGTAGTACCTTATCCCAATCATCAAATGTTTCTCTTTATGTATCATAAGCTGCACCAGTTANTTGTGAATCTTTTAGTGTACTCGCAATCGTAGTTACTATTCAAACTACACTAGAGTTATTTTTTTACCTAAGGTTCTTGCAAGGTTCTTGCTATTGTTTCTTCTGCCAATAGTGGCAGGAAGGATTATTTTTTTTGCTCTGGAAAACATGATGTACCTTAATTTCTTGCCAGTGAGTGGTTTTGCTAACAAAAAGTCACTTTCATTTTATTTTGAATGAAATCGATATGATGACCACCTTATTTCTTGGGTTTACTAGTTGATTAACTTCCCAATCATTTGAAACCTATGGTGTGTCATAAGCTGCACCAGTTGGTTGGATTTTGAGAATCTGCAAATGCAAACTAATAGAAACTACATTGACAGGAAAAACATGGTTCCAAGATGGCGTTCTTGGATGGTAATCCTCCAGAAAGGCTTTGTATGCCAGTAGTGGAACATATTCGGTCACTAGGTGGGGAAGTGCAACTTAATTCTAGGATAAAGAAAATTGAGCTCAATAACGATGGCACGGTTAAAAATTTCTTACTCACTAACGGAAGCGCTGTTGAAGGAGACGCGTATGTGTTTGCCGCTCCAGGTTTAACACCATGCTGTCTTGTGGGTTTACATTTCATCTGGTATCCTGCTTATTAATATGCTGTTTATGTTTTCTTTTTTCTTTTTGTAGTTGATATCCTGAAGCTCCTTTTACCAGATTCCTGGAAAGAAATACCATACTTCAAGAAATTGGATAAATTAGTTGGAGTGCCAGTTATTAATGTTCATATATGGTTAGTGAGACCGATATCTCTCTTTTTCTTTTACTTGGCATTTCGGTGTGAGATCACAAGCGGATCTTAAGTGCTATGAACTGTTATTACAGGTTTGATCGAAAACTGAAGAACACATATGATCACCTACTCTTTAGCAGGTGAATTTCTTATTTCAGCAGTTTTGAGGCATCAAGTCTTATAGAATACTTAGCTGGACATAGTGTTGGATAAAGAGTTTTGCATTAAAACTTGACTTTTCATTAAGAATAAGAAATGTGCAGTCTTGAATCAGCAACGGTTAAGACGTGTTCTTGGTTAAACATTTGTTGTGTCTTTAACATTTTTGTTTTGGTGTTTTTGCAGAAGTAACCTTCTGAGTGTATATGCCGACATGTCCTTAACTTGTAAGGTAAAAACACATTCTTGTCTTTCTAAACATGTTCTTCTAGTATATATCTATCATAAGAGATTAAAATCTTGGTGCGTTCGTACGTCTCATGTATAACACTCACAAGTATCTTGTCATAAATTTTGTTGGCATATCTTGATTTCAAATTTAATTCAGCCTAGATGCCCCTAGAGTTGACAAAGCATTTTCTTTCTTGATTAACTGTAGGAGTATTACGATCCTAACCGGTCGATGCTGGAGCTAGTATTTGCACCAGCAGAGGAATGGATATCACGGACCGACTCTGATATCATAGATGCAACCATGAAAGAACTTGAGAAACTCTTCCCGGATGAAATCTCAGCTGACCAAAGCAAAGCTAAAATTTTGAAGTACCATGTAGTGAAAACTCCAAGGTTAGAGAAGTTATATCAAACCCCAACATTGGGGAATTCCCATGTATTTAGCTTCACAAGAGACTTGGCATTATGATGATGGACACAACATCTTTCTTTTTTTGTTGCATGCATCAGGTCCGTGTATAAGACCATCCCAAACTGCGAACCATGTCGTCCTCTACAGAGATCACCTATTCAAGGATTCTACTTAGCTGGAGATTACACTAAACAGAAGTACTTAGCTTCCATGGAAGGCGCTGTTCTCTCAGGCAAATTCTGCTCACAGTCCATTGTGCAGGTAAAACAAAAACTTTGCTATTCAAAAGCATATTAGTTAACCAGTGCTTCCGGTTAATGTTTGTTGTTGGAACATTTCTCCAATAACCGATCTGTTGACTCGGTTTTGTACCATCATGTTAAACTGTTCGCGTTACATAGAGTGATTTGCTTAAGTTGGGTTACTGATTGTATAGGATTACGAACTACTAGCTGCGTCTGGACCGAGAAAGTTGTCGGAGGCAACAGTATCATCATCATCATCATCATGAGAGAGTAAAGCTTAAAGATAATTTGCTTGTAAGCGTTATTATTATAATTATTTGTAACTTTGTGTGTATAAATCTCATTGCAGTCCAGATATGACCCTACTCTCTCCAGTAAATGAAAACAACTCACAGATTTGACATCTCTCCTTTTCCTGTCATCTTTTCTAATATAATTTCTAAAAAGTACTAATTACTGTCGACCTTTTGTAATCATATAATGATTTATTATCATTTTGTCTTTTGGGTTATAGTATCATTTTTTCTACAAAAGGTGGATCTATGATTGATCCCCGGTAAAAAGAGAACATGTTCTCAATCTAAACATTAAGAAGAAAAGAAAAATAGGAAACAATTTTTTCCAACCACAAAATTGCATTTGAGGCTAGGTGGTAGAGTCTAAAAGAATCTCTTGCACGTCACGTGAGCGGCGAACTGAAATTGCTTTTGGCTTCGAGTAGTGGGAGATAGCAGGTGATACATCATACTCATATACAACAAGACATCAAAATATAATTTCGTTATGTATTTACAAATGTGTAACAGAATGATTTTTTTTTTTTAATACAATTACAAATGTATATGGTTCAACAACTTTAGAAAAGTATATGGAGCATTGGGTCAGGTCAAATGGTCAACTGTGTAACAGAAGCTTAAGAAAAAGTATTTTGAACCGGCTAACCCATCCAATAAATCTTCAAGTAAGAGGGGGAAAAAAAAAAAATCTTCAAGTAAGAGAATATAATACTTGTATTTGATGATACTAAGTGTTGTTTTAGCTTTTAACACGATCTTTGGGATCCATCTTGCTTTTGAGTACAAACAAAAGTTCTATTATAAAGGTTACTTCCACAAAATGATATTTGGAAAATGATATTTAAAAATGGGCAATTGTCATAAATACCACTAAAATAGGTTTTTATTCCAAAAATACTACAATTTAGTTTTTTTCCAAAACTACCACTAAAATGTATTTTTTCCAAAAATACCACATAATTGAACTAAAGTTCTAATACTAAAAACTAATTCCTAAATTATAAATACTAAACCCTACCCCTAAAAACTAAACCCTAAAACTAAATTTGTCACCCAAACATAAAAAAAATAATTCTACATTCTTAAAATTCAACTTTTTGTGTTAGTGGTAATTTTGGAAAAAAAACTTTTGTGGTATTTTTGGAAAAAAAAAACTAAAATATGGTATTTTTGGAAAAAAACTTTTTTAGTGGTATTTAAAGGAATTTCTCATTAAAAATATGCATACGATTGTAAGAAAAATACTTTACAAAACACTATCAACAAGACCACAAAACCAAATTCCAGACTAACAACAACAAACATATTTCTTAAAAAAAAAAAAAAAACTTATGAAATATCCCCGCACGTACATGCGGGTCCGAATCTGGTTACATATTATTTGAGTACGAATCTTTTAAACTATTCTGTTATAACATTTTTTTTTTTTTTTACAAAGTACATGTATAGTTTTTGATTTACAAGAACCACTTTTTTTTTTTTTGACAACAAAATATAAGATTGGCTCAAACAAGCCAATATGTAGGAACATTGTTTACATAGGTAGCTGAATGCGGTAATGCGCGAACACGTCGCCCGAGGTTGTTTGCTTTGCTATTCTGCGTGCGAGGAATGTAGACCAAAGAAAAGGAGACAAATTCCTCCTTATCCGCCTGAATGTCCTCCAGATACGCCGTAAAAGCTGGCCACTCAGAAGGCGAAGACACCATCTTCACTAAGTCGAAGCAGTTGGTGAGAAAAATAACAGATTGATTATCTGCCCCAATCATACAACGCATAGCCCAAACAAGGGCTTCAACCTCGGCATGAAGAGGAGATAAACTACGGCGATGGTTGGCAACACCCATAGTAGGAGCCTCACCCCAGGGCGAAGTACAATACCACCCTTTACCCGCAAAACGATCTGTCACTTTCCAAGAACCATCAACACAACAGATGTAGCTCGATAGAGATCGAGGGACCCCTACACCCCCAATTCCACTACGTCCCGCCTCCGCAAGTACAATTGTAGGTAAAACCAATTCATCCTCCTGAGCCAAAGCCCATGATTTTGCCTCATCCTCCGCTAGCCGCAAGATGGCTAGGGGATTGGAGTCAAGATTACCAAAAAGCTTATCATTTCGCGCTTTCCAGATATACCACAATATCCAAGGGAAAAAGGCATAATCTGGAACGTCTTGAAAATGCCAAAATAGGAAATCCATGTTTGTAAAAACAGAGTCCGAGGGAAAAAGATCAGGGGCCGTCGGAAAATGCGACAGAGCCCAAACCTGTCTAGTTGGCGGACACTGGAAAAGAGTATGATTAATCGTCTCCTCCGGGCAGCCACACAAACCACACCCTGCATCACAGCTCATACCCCGTTTACGAAGGTTCGCCGTAACCGCTACACAGCCTGAAAGCACTTGCCACATAAAATGCCGTAGCTTCGGTGGACCCCTGATTTTCCATACAAAAGCCTGAAGGGGCACAATGCTTGGTCCAAATACTTCCGCATCAGTATGAGCTGTTATATTTGAACGGAGAACATGGTACCCAGACTTGACCGAATATTTACCGGACTTGGTAAAATGCCAGCCAGATAGATCCGGATTGTCCGGTTGTCGTATCGGCAAGGCGGAAATTATAGCCACATCTTCCGGAACAAAAGTAGCCGTAAGCTGAGCCATATCCCAGGAGTTTGAGGTCCTGTCGATGAAATTTATAACTCGAAGCGAGGGGTCAAAAACCGACCTTGTGCTTAGTGCTGGTCTCGGGGATTGAGCAGGGATCCATGGGTCGGTCCATACAGAGATGGAAGCCCCAGATCCTACCCATTTAATGAGTCCTTTATTCACCAGAGAGCGAGCAGAAATCATACTCTGCCACCCATATGAGGGAGAGTAAGATTTTATTGGATCCAAAGGATCAGAATGCCGGTAGTAGCATCCCTTAAAAACCCTTGCAAAAAGGGAATCCGGTACTGTGATCAAACGCCAGAGCTGCTTTGCTAGCAGCGCGGTGTTATAATCATCCAAACTCCGGAACCCCAATCCGCCAGTATCTTTGCCATAACAGAGTTTATCCAACGCCACCCAATGCAACCCTCGAGATTGACCCGACGAGCTCCACAAGAAATTAGAAATTGCACTAGTCAATTTCCTCGTAACCGTCTTGGGTAACCGAAAACACGACATAACGAAGGTAGGAACAGCCGTGACAACAGACTTGATCATTACCTCCTTGCCACCTTTGGACAACAGCCTAGCCGGCCACCCACTAGCCCAAGCTTGCAACTTGCCCTGTACGAAAGAGAATATTTTCGTCTTGGCACCCCCTAAGCTTTCCGGGATGCCTAAGTACGAGCCCATGCCACCCAGGTTCGTGATACCGAGAATCCCTTTCAATTCTTCCCTAAGATGATTATCCACTGTGTGTCTGAACTGAACCGAGGATTTCTGAAAATTATCTGTTGGCCCGAAGCCCTTCCATATTTCCCAAGAATCCCTAAGACCGCCTCACATTGCTCCTTTGTGGCCCGACAGAAGAAGAGACTATCATACGCAAACAAAAGATGGGAAATAGCAGGACTAGTTGTCGATACCCTGATCCCATTAATAATTTTCAGCCTTTCCGCCTTCCAAAAATGGGCAATAAGCACCTCCGTACAAAGAATGAAAAGGTAGGGTGACAGAGGATCCCCCTGACGAAGTCCCCGACAAGGTGTGATGGGCCCATAGGCCAGTCCATTAATCAAAACCTTATACTGAACCGATGTCACACAGCACATTAACCATGATATCCATTTGTCGCAAAAGCCGAATTGCCGGAGCAAGTGTTCAATAAATGACCACTCCACTCGGTCATAAGCCTTACTCATATCAGTCTTTATAGCCATAAACTTTCCCTTGCACGAAGGATTGGTTCGCAGCCCATGAAACATTTCCTGACCAATCAGAATGTTGTCCGAGATTAAGCGTCCCTCAACAAATGCTGATTGCATTTCTGAAACCAGGGAATGTAAAATAGTGCGGAGACGCTGGCACAAAACCTTAGAAATAATTTTACAGCCAACATTACAGAGGCTAATGAGCCGTAGTTCCGCCATTCTCGTCGACTTATCCACCTTGGGGATAAGGCGTATATTTGTCACATTTATTCTTCGATCAAAAACCCCCTCCCGCATGAAAGAATTAACCACTAGTACAAGATCAGATTTGACTGTAGTCCATGCTTTCTGATAAAAAAGGGCAGTCATGCCATCCGGTCCTGGAGCCTTATCAGGATGCATCACAAATAACGCTTGTTTGACCTCCTGCTCTGTAACCTCGCAAGTCAGAAAATCATTGGTCTCCGCAGTGATAGATGAAGGGACTTCATCTAGCATTTCATGAAAATCCGTTGGGTTTGACGAAGTAAATAACTCCTGAAAATAGGACTCCGCAATATTTTGGATATCAGCCTCTTCCGTTGTCCAAACTCCATGCTGATCATGGAGGCTTACAATCCGGTTTCGTGCCCTACGCTGCCTTGTTTGAGCATGAAAGTAACCGGTATTATGATCCCCAAGTTTCATCCATCAACTCCTGTTTTTCTGATACCAATACACTTCCTCATCCCGATACGCTTCCCGTAACCGCCAAGTGAGTTCCGCGAGCTCATCTACCGGGGTATTATCATTATCCTGTGCAGCCGCTAATTTGGCCTTTAAGTCCTCAATTGTCTCCCGTCCGTAAGGTACTTGCGTTTTCCGCCAACGGGAAATGGCCCGCCGGCAAGTGGTAATCTTATCCATTAATGTAGGAGCGTCCGTCGGATTTGTATCCCAACCTTCCGCCACCGCGTCATAGAAACCTTCCTTATCGAGCCACCGTCTATCAAACCGAAAGCCGCTCCGGCCCCTATGTACCTTATCCTCGATTACCGCAACAAGGGGTTTATGGTCCGAGGCAATCATCGTTAAGTATTCTGTGAAAGAGTCCTTAAACATATCATGCCATGCTTCATTTGCTAAAGCCCGATCTAGCCGACATCTTATTGGCTTCTTATCTCGCCATCCTTGCCAGGAGAGACTATCCCCAAGAGAAGGAAATTCAAGGAGACCACAATGTCGAATCATAGTGTTAAAAGGTACAAAAGAAGATGCATGGCGTAATTTACCACCTCTCTTCTCATGATTGCCTTTCAACTCATTAAAGTCCCCAATTAAGAACCAAGGTGAGTCCCGAGCCAATTTGTGTTAACCTCTTCCAAACCAATTCGCGGTTCTTTGGAACCGGATCTCCATAGACAAAGGTAAGATAAATCACTTTCCCTTTATACACTAGTTCCACATCAATAAGTCTATTGGATGCAAATAAAATTGAAACATTATTAATTTTATTATTATTATTATAAAAAAGTGCAAGACCCCCACTACAGCCAATGGGATCAACCGTTTTTAAATCAGAATAACCAAAATGACCAACATAAAGTTCTAAAACAGAAAAAGGTTGCCTTGTTTCAGACAAAAATAAAAACTCTGGACGATGCTTCCCCCATAAATCCCTGAGGTAGCCAATAGTCGCTATATTCCCTAACCCCTGACAATTCCAGCTTAAAATCCTCATTTATTGTTATGTGGCTTTGGTGGCTTGGATCCACCCGCTGGTCCCTTCTTCGTGTCCTGGTTTTTCGGGTTAGGTCCCTCTCCACCCAGATCATTAAACTTAGGTGCAGGACGCTTCTTAGGAGTTGCCCGCAAATAAACATTCAGCTTCTTAGAAGCTGTCTCTTTAAGGGCCAAAGAAGTCTTGGCCTTGCGACCCTTATCCACAAGCGAGTTAGACGATGATGATGCTTCCGTGGGAACCGAGATGTCCATGTGGTCTTCTCCTTCCTCAACAAGCTCCTCTTCGAATACTGCTGAATCCGCAGACGGACCATCAATAGGGATATCTGAACCCCCACTAGCAAGGCCATCTTCCTTCAAGACTGGTGAGTCCGAAGTTTCACTGGCGACCGGACCTACCGTTTGATCAACATGGGCCGCAGGAGTTACCACAGCAACGGAAGTGTTCTCACGCCCAACATCCATCCCCTCTGCAACCTGTGACATTGAACCACTACTCTTCAACCCAACTACCTCCTGAGCGGCATAAGAAGCAATTGCAGGCGGCATAGATGCCGATGCATTGCTCTCCTCCTCAGTCTCACCAGTCACGCCACCGAGTGCAGCATGCAAGGCTAGAGTCTGATCTTCAACCACCGCAAGACTGGATTCTTGGAAGAGAGGTCTTCGAACCCTCTTAGGGGGTTGAGGACGAACACCCATATCTTGAACAATTAAGTTCTGTTCGGTAGAGCCCTTAGAAAAACCTTGTTCTCCTTGCGCTTGTGTCTCAGCGGGAACCACCACTAAAGCAAGGACATCCGCAGCAACCCGAGCCATATGACGGTTATCATTAACTTGGACATAACTTGGAGCACTCCTTGACTTAACGAAAGGCTCCCCATAATCACCACCAACTCGACCCTTGGTACCCGAAGCATGTCTTGGTTTTTGTGACCTCTGTCGTTCAGTGTTTTGAGTCACACCCGAACCCTCAGTAACCTTCTCCTTGTCCTTTCTCCTATCACTTGTAGCCGCTCCTTTATAACTTTGAACCGGTCTGACCATCTCCTCCTCCACAGGAGCAATGGGAACAGGAGCAGGCTTAGCAGATTCCAGCAGCGAACAATGGTCAGAAGCATGACACATACTGAAGCACCGATTGCAGTATCCAAAGAGTCTTTCAAACCGCAGGGAAACAAAGGTTTCCTCTCCATTATAGAACTCTATCACTGTATCAAAGCAAAGTGGCTTGAAGCCATTCATGATCACTTGAACTCTGCCTCCATCGATATCTACTACTACAACACGACCAAGGTCTTCACCAATACTCCGGAATGTAGGTTCAGCCCAGAATTGAAATGGAACCCCTATCACTCGAACCCAAAAGGTAATATCCGAAGGATATTCCAGGTCTACCGTCGGACTCCAACGTACCATCGACAGCATCCACCGATCAAAGTGGAAAGGCTCCATCTTGAGAACCTCCGTGATGTCCTCCTCGTTATCAAAGTCAAATTAGAACTTCCCCAGACCTAAGTCTGCTCCCACAACCTTGCCTTCCAAGTGCCAGATCCGAGGAAGCATAAATAGAAGAGACTTCATGTCTTGCAGTCTCGGATTCATACATCTGCCCATCACTGTTTTGGAGTACCCCTTGATTAAAGCCGAATTATCAAAGTATGGAATTTTGATCTTCCGCTTGGGACCAACACCATCAGCCTTCTTCCCCGAACCATTCGCACCCAACAAGCCGCTTTGCGACATCCTCAAGGCAAAACAGAGAGAAAAAGAACAAGGATGAGAAAAACCAAGAAGCTGAATGTAAGTGAAAGTATGATGAGAACTAAACGAGACAAAGGAACCCTTTTTATACCTCTTAACTTGCCATGAAAGACCATTTATGACCATCCGTGATATCCCAATGATTTCGCCAGACCAAGGGAGAGAGTGATATCACGCCCAAATCCCTCAGAACAAATGACCACTTTTGTCTCCTATCGAGATCAGGACAAATCTGGTTCGAACTGATTGACGAAATCAAATATCCTCCTTCCACAAATAACCCATTATCAAGAACAGCATTAACCGCTACTCCGTTCCACAGATACCCCATTAAATAAGAGATTCGAGAATCCGAGAGAGGTACAGAAGCTGATAAGATCCTCCATTTATGAATCCATGATCTCAAAGAAACCCAATCCCCACCCATCAAGGCCGAATCAAAATCCCAAAACAAATAATGGAGAGAGATCACGACCAAAACCCTCAGACCAGTAGAACACCATTGTCTTCTGTCAAGATCGAAATAGATTTGAAACAATCTGATCAAAGAAATCAGATATTCTGCTTCCACAAATAATCCATGATCGAGAATCTCAAAATCCGAACCTCCGAACCACGAAAACCCAATGAAACTTGAGATTCGAGAATCCGAGTAAGATAACAAACCTGGTGATATCTCCCATTTATGAACCCACAATCTCATATATTCCCAATTCCAATCCGTCAAAGCCGAATCAAAAACCCATGGGACACGCGACTTTCCCCAAACGAAGCTCTCCCATTGATGAGACCCCAAACCCAAATAGACCATAAACTCCAAATCGAAACCAAATCTCCATGGCAGTCTGAAGATCTCACCACACAGGAAACCAAATATCTTCTTCTCATCTCCACTACGAGATGAATCTCTATAGAAAGAGAACCCAAAAACCGCATAAACCAAATACCAATCAGAATCCGAAACAAACGAGAACATGGAAACCCTAGATCCGCCACATCGCTATCGCCTTCTCTCTCTCTCTTCTTTTGTTTTATTTTTGGGTTTCTATGATTTACAAGAACCACTTAAAATGGAAATTCAATAGACTCAACAAATAAATTAGCATATAAATCTAGGGGCATTTATAGATTTGAGCATATTTCGGCTCAAAATTTATGGATAAGACATTTTTGAGTTGGACTTGCATGTTTGGGTTTCGGAAACACTTTTCTTCATCAGCTCCAATCGACTAATCAAGCCTTCAATGAGCAACAAACTCAATGAAACAATTCTACTAATATCCCTCTATCCATCAAGCATGCCTTTGATTCCAATGCAATTTGCAATCTAAATCATTGGTCAATTAACTCACTTTCAAATAAAACAAAACTTTTCATGAACCAGTAGAACATTCTTTCATATATTTTCTAAAATATTAATCACTAGATTTAAAATTAAGAGAAAGAGAGACATATAGGGCGAAACAAAACTATGAGTAGTCATGTCTCCTTCTTTGGTGATAGTATCTCTCATTGTATATATCTTGTTACCTTCATCTTCTTTCTTGATAAGAAAATGGCTTGTATGATTAGTATAATCCTTATTAGAATCATATATCCCTCTTGGAGTCTTAGAACTGACATCTTCTTTCTCAAAATCGATCATATACCTTATTTTTTTTCAATCATTGTATTCAATTTAGGCAGGATACCAACTCATGTCTATTTTCATTGAATTGAAATAGTAAAGAATATATCATGGTTTTGTCTAACAACTATACATAATCACCACTCTTTCTCATAGTGCCTCCAACAACCATCACCATGACTTCATTTGAGTGAGTAACATATCATTCATTCCATTTATTTTCACCATTGCTAGTTTTGCATCTTATCATTCTAGTATTAAAACTTCATGTTCACCCTTATATTAAGACTTCCTATGACTTCTATAGATTTCATAATCTTCCTAGTTTTCGAAGCAAGTTAGTGTAGCATCATCATGTTTACTAAAGTATACTTCAAAGGTTGAAGAAATTTTACCACAATCAGCCCTACTAGAGTGGTCCATTAAACTCCCAACACAAAATCATAAGAATTTAGTGATATTGTTCTTATTTTTGTACAAAATGTGTATTTCTATAACATTCATGAGAATAGATGACACTTATAACTAAACGATATACTATACTCCATCAATTGGCACATGTTAGACAATTTCCGGAAAAAGTTCTTTAGCCACATTATTTCACGGCAAGAATTAGGTCTTTAGCTTACACAACATCATATCAAATAACAATGTCTTATATTTGCAATTAAATTCTATCAAATCCATTATTAGAAAAAAACTACTATACTAGTATATATTAACTATAAAAATAATATCTCATACATAAGATCTCAGTAATCTTTCTTTACTACTTAGAGGAGTTATCTCACCGAGTAGCTATGAGACTTCAAAACAAGAGCGTATTTTTCGGTCATGGTGCAATTATATCTGAGATAAATAACATTTTTTTAGCTGTCCAAATTAAAGTCTTGCTATGTAATGCACAATAATGTGGATTTGTCTCACTTTGTCCTATTCTGTAGGTTGGTGCGCAGAAATTCCCCTGGCGCAGGAATATTCCATGGTGCAAAATCTTGGAATTTGGTCGGGATGTGTTTCATGATGGATGGACACCAAGCGACCTCAAGGACAAGTGGAAGGTGATGAACAAAAATGCCTTGTGACACTGGAAATTAGGTAAAACTCGCAACTGAAACACAACCAAATTACTATGTGTCTAAAGTTAATTTTCAATGAGCTTTGGAATTTTGCAAGCATTAGGAGCTTAGAAGAGTAGTGGATAGGGTGTTGCAGTTTTTTGGTTCAATCTTGTTCATACTTTATGAATTGTATATGTAGCAAAGCTAATCTTATCTTTCCCATTTGTGTGTCCCCCGATATATACGTGTGAGAAATTTGAAATATTTCCTTCTTAATAACGATACTCCTCCTCCCCCGTTCGATTACCTGACATTACTAGATTTGGTATTGTTCCTCGACTAGTCTAATATTTTGGTTCCTATGATCCTGAGGCTAATTAAGGTGATCTCTATTTTATTTATTCATGTATGCATTGTGTTTTTTTTTTGTTTTCTGCCGTGATGTGCTTATGTTGTTTCTTTGAGTTTGTGTGGCTTTAGTTGGAAGCTGATTTTGGTACTCTTGACTAATTCAGGAAATTTTTACAGTATAGTAGTATCTATCTAGAAATAATTTGTTTTATGATATTTGGATGATAATAAGAAAATGATTATAAACTTAAGCTAATTAAAATATGGTGTTTGTATTATAATACGTTCAATTTTCTCATACATGATTAAGACATAATTCATTTTTAATTTTGTATTATTCTAAGCTTCAAAAAATTGTGAAACCAATTCCAATTGGTTAATAATCATCTCAGAAAAGTTGTAACTAAATTCCATGGAATATGTTTTTTTTTTTGTTTAAAAATTATCTACCAAAATGGATTTCAATTTTTTATTAAATAAATTTATAAAAGTAAATAGAACAAGGAATTGAATTTTAGAGTATGAAACATTCTAACACCAAAGTCATATCATCTGAACTATCACAAGAAAACAATCTTTTTTTTTTTTTTAACCATAAACAATCTTTTTTTTAGTAGAAGTAAATATTAAAAGAAAAAGAAAATTTGGTGGTTAATAAATCCAAGCATATAATAAAATTTACACTCCAAAAGTTGTTGGTTTGTTGTGAGAGAATTAGCAATGAGCCAATGATACTTCTTCACACACTTTACTAAAAGAAACTTCGTACAAATATAGTAATAAAAAAAAGGATATACGATCTGAGTGATAATTAATATTAGGCCCCACCCACCCGATCGATCGTTTGGTTTGGTTAAGCGAGTGTAGTGGGCTTTTGCTTGGCTTCCTCGTTTCCCTAAAAACTCAACAACACAATTTCTTCTATCATTCATTGCTTTTAAATCGAAACTGAAACTGTTGTTGTTGTTACACTTCTTCATCTCCTTCCCTTCCCTTCCCTTCACTTAAAAAGAAAAAACCTAAAAGAACAAAACACATGGATCCTTCTCAGGACCACTGCAACTCTCCAGGTTCTTCTTCCCCTGCTAATCATCATTTATCAATGTCTCTTTTTTAGGGTTTTTCTTTTTCTTTCTTTTAACTTCCAATTTCTCCCTTCCTCTAATAATGTCGTCAAAATTTTTGTGTTTCTTTTGTTTATTATTACCTTAATCTCTCTTGTTGTTGCAATAATGAACGGTTTCTTCCTTTTTTTTTTTCTTTTTTTTTTTGTCTTTTAATGTCTATTTGACTAATGTTTTCTTCTGATTATGACTGTTTTCGCTTTCTGATTTTTAATTTTTCTTTTAAACAAAAAGTTCCCTTAAAAAATAAAAAAAGGAGTCTTTTGTATAATCTATTATCAATTTGAGGATATGGAGACTGATTGATTTTGTTTTTGTAAACCCTTGTTATATTAGGAGGACTAGGAGGAGGATGTAATAAGAGTCATGTGTGCACTAAATGTGGTTGGAGTTACCCTAACCCACATCCTAGTGCTAAAAACCGTCGTGCTCACAAGAAGATCTGTGGAACCATCAAAGGATTTGAGATCTTTGACTCCGATAAGGCCAAACATGATCTTCATTTTCCTGATGACCAAAAAACCCCAAGTACGAACATTTTAATTTATTTGCTTTGGATTGATTAAAGTAGAGAATGACTCTGATGCTAATGGTGTAATGTACTGTTTAATGATGAGGTAAGGTCCAAGAGTTGTGGGCAAAGGTGATGAGAGAATTGGGGATGTTTCTGAAGAGGATGTGTTTACTGATGCTGTTTGTGAGTTTTCTAGATCTGATTCTTTCAAGGACGATACAGCTACTAACTGTGCTGCAAAGGTTACTGAGAATCCTGGTCAGTTGCTACTCCCTTTGTTAAATAAAAATAACTCAGAGATGTTGTTACCTTTTGGGACTTTGGTCATCTAGTATAATAAAGTCTTAGTTTAGTTTCTTTTGACCTTTATACGATATCTCAAACCAGTAGACTCTGTAGAGTGTAGACTACTATAGTTCTATTTAGTTCACTGTGTTTTATCACATTTCTCGGTTTTGTTTCCCATATGGCTTTCATGTTTTGTGTGATGTGCGTGCTCTATTTCGACTATTATATAGCTGATGAATTTGGAACTACTCAGGTGAGGCTCCACAGTGCATTAATTCATCAACTGGCTGTGTGATGAAAAGCTCTGAAGTCGTTCAAGAGAGCTGTGAAGTTCCGCCTGTGGAATTACTTGACAACTATGACGCCCCAAGTGCAGTTGAAGCAGCTTCTGATAATCGACAAGGTGGAGAGAGTTCTACTGAAGAACGCTCTATAGCATCTGAACCAGTGATTGAGTCGCCACAGGAAGCTCAGGTCATTGACGGTGGTGATTCCATATCAGATGTTAGATTAGAGACAGAATGCAAAGAAAATTTAACGGAAGAATCTGAATTCAAGTTAGCATCTGAATTAAGGAAGAAAGAGGACACCTCAGATTCATCATGGAACGATGATGTGATTTACTCGGACGTGGATGGTCCCTATGGATTTTCATCAGAAGCAACGAGTATGACTCATCCTGGTGAAGCTAGCTGTATAGTCAGTGAGAATGTTCCAGTCAATACTTCTCTGGCAAAAGCTGATGCAACTCAGGTTACCAGTGCTGGTCAATCTGTTTCTGATGATATGCCTTTTGTTGAGAGTGCTGATGTCTCTTTGCATGGAATCAAAGGCCTAGTCGAAACGGAAGCAAGTCATTCTGTGAATCCTTTTCTTTCTGAGACATCTAAGGGTGAAGAATGTGAAACAGATACTCTTACTGAGGCAGAGAATTTAAGAATTCAGCCTGAAGTCTTAAGTATTGGCTCAGAGGCTCCTTCATCAGACAAGATTCTCTTCGGAGACAAAACTGAACCTCAAGGCCAAACTGATTTGGTTGCGGTCAAGGAATTTCCCAGTGCAGAGAACATAATGATATCTAAGATTGACTCCGAAGATATCAAAGAGAAAGCTGAAGAAGGTGTATCATCACTAGGGAATGCACAAACTGTTGAATCAGAAACCTTGAGAGTTTCTCTACCTGCTATAGATTCTATAGTTGTTGACTCGAATGCTGATGTGAGCAGTTCAGCTTACAAAACTGGTTTAGTTGATCTCGTTGGTCATGAGAGTGAACTTATTCAAGCAAATGTTGTAGCTGAGGAGGGGAACAACCCAAAAGATACGCTGAGTCCTGAATCCTCTTACTATGTTACTCCGCTGTCTGCTATATTTGAGGGAGATGATGCAAGTGATCAGATAAAAAGTTCAACAGAAACATCTAAAGACTCCGCCCTCCAAATCGGTGCTGAAAACTCCGAAAGTAAAGATGAAGTTTGCAGAGAGATTAACAACGGGACCGTTGTGGAGGAAAGCAGTTTCATAAACGAAACAAATCCAAGGGAATACCCTATTAGCCATCCTGGATCCACAGGCACTGCACCTGATGACAGTGTTAAAACAGCGAATCAGAAGTCACTGGAAAGCGGAAGGACAGAATTCAATAGAGTTGTTGGTGGCTTGGGGGTAATTCAAGCAAATGAGATTGACGGTAATGTCAAAGCACACAACTATTACGCTGAGGTCCCAGTGACTATAGAATCAAACGACCATCGGGATTTTGGGAGATTGCAGAATCTTTCAGAAGCTCACATTAAATCTCTGGTTTCAAGTCCACTAGTCAGTAGAAATAATGCATCTAATGCGTTTGAATCCAACTTGGGATCGGTTTCAGGTACGTATCCCATCTTGTATGAGCAAGAACCCAAAACCCTTTTCAGTATATAGCACTCTTTGAGATGAACATTATGTATGTTTGTAATAGCCAAGTCGATTTTGATGGAACAGGAGTAAGCAGTGGAGTTAACAAACCGGAAAACGTATCTCAGAACCAAGAGATCACCTTGGAGAAGACAACAAGCTGGAGCTCAGCAAAGGAGCAACACGTGCCGCTAAAGAACCTTCTGAGTGAAGCAAGATCACCAAGGGTGCAACAGGAGGCAAAGGCTCAAAATGAGAGTAACAACATACCGAGAGTGAGTTCGATACTGGGACAGGAGACATCCCCTGAAGACGGTCGCTGGCCAGAGAAAAGAGAAGTGAGTGAGGAATGGAATTCGCCAGCAAAGTATCCAGTGGACTTAAAGAGAGAGGAGAGGAAAGTGAAAGGAAGACCCTTTTGGGTGCCATTCGTTTGCTGCTCCAATGTTAAATAAAGAAACCCTTCTATTGTATAATGGTAGGAGTATGATGAATGGTTCTCAGGAATTGCTCAGTACAAAGACTTGTTTAGTTCTGAAGTAGTTTGGTTCTTGTAGGGGTTACTATTGTTGCTTAGGCTTTTTAATATACTTTTATGCAGACCACTTTTCTTTAAATTTCATCTTTTACCATGACTAATTAATTTATCTTCTGTTTGCATTTTAGAGTTGGTGTTTGGTTCAATTTTGTTAAAAGAATACCAAATTGAATCTAACCGAATTGCTTAAAACCGAATTCAGAATTCGGTTTATCGTTAAACCGAATTCAAACTAAACCACAATTTCTCCACAGCGCGGCGAGCTTCGGTTTTTGCAGAATTCGGTTTTTGCAGAATTCGGTTTTTGCAGCGAGCTTCGAAAGAGTGTAAATGGAGACTCTGACGACGGCGCAATTTCTCCACAGCGCGGCGACGCCACAGAAGAGACCATCTCCTCCGCTGTGGAATTCGAACACAAGCTTTCTCAGTACCATAACAAGAAGATTCTATTGGATACCTAAACCGTCTTCTCTCCGCCGCTGCTCTTTGTCTATCAATGGCGACGCAACGACGCAGCCCACCTCTCTTCTCTCCGATGATTACAACCACCACCGGTTTTTCAGTTCATTGACACGGCGGCTTGGTCGACCCGGTTCTTGTCCTTTACGACTGCTTCAAGAGGATGGAGATTGGAGCAAAGACCATTTCTGGGCTGTAATTCGTTTTCTCCGTCAATCCTCAAGACTCCACGAGATTCTTCCTGTAACTTCTTCATCTCCTACATATCTATCTCTTTCATGAAATCTGAGAACATGAAAATGACTTTTTTTTCTTTCAATTGCAGGTTTATGATGCGTGGAAGAATCTTGAACCTTCGCGAATAAGTGTGGCCAATTACGAGAGGATTATAAGGTTTTTATGTGAGGAAAGATCGGTGAACGAAGCAATTCGAGCTTTTCGCAGTATGATTGATGATTATAAGCTAAGTCCATCTTTAGAAATCTATAATTCAATCATCCATGGTTATGCTGATGATGGCAAGTTTGAGGAAGCTATGTTTTACTTGAGTCAGATGAAAGAGAATGGTCTGTCACCTATAACTGAGACATACGATGGCTTGATTGAATCATACGGTAAATGGAAAATGTATGATGAGATTGTTTTGTGCGTCAAGAGAATGGAATCTGATGGTTGTGTGCGTGACCATGTTACTTATAATCTACTTATACGCGAGTTTTCACGAGGAGGGCTGCTTAAGAGAATGGAGCAAATGTATCAGAGCTTGATGTCTAGGAAGATGACTCTCGAGCCTTGTACGTTGTTGTCCATGCTTGAAGCTTATGCCGAGTTTGGGGTTATTGAAAAGATGGAGGAAACGTGTAACAAGATTATACGGTTTGGGATTTGTTTAGATGATGGTTTAGTTAGGAAGTTAGCTAATGTTTATATCGGTAACCTCATGTTCTCGAGGCTTGATGATTTGGGTCGTGGCATTTCTTATTCTAGAACCCGTAGGACCGATCTAGCTTGGTGTCTCAGGCTTCTGTGTCATGCCCGTCTTGTGAGTCGAAAAGGTCTGGATTATGTTGTTAAACAGATGAAAGAAGCTAGAGTTACTTGGAATACAACTTTTGCTAATATTGTACTTTTAGCTTACTCAAAAATGGGGGATTTCAAGAGCATTGAGCTGCTCCTCGATGAGCTACGGACAAAACGTGTGAAGCTTGATCTTGTAACTGTGGGAATTGTCTTCGACTTGAGCGAAGCTGGTTTCGATGGTACTCGAGTTTTTATGACTTGGAAAAAGATTGGGTTTCTTGATAAGCCTGTGGAAATGAAGACTGATCCATTGGTCCATGCTGCTTTTGGGAAAGGGCGGTTTCTTAGGAGCTGCGAAGAAATGAGAGGCCAAGAACCACCAACACCATGGACGTACCAGAATCTTATGGAACTTGTGGTTAAGAATCAGAAAACTCTACTTTAGTTTGTAAATTTCAACCTATACAAACACTAGACTGTATGTAGAGACTAACAGTTGTGTAAGCTTCTCTCAAGTCTGCTCTTCTACACAATTCTCTCTGTTTGGATTTGTCTTGTTTCTCTTTCTTGTATAGACCTTACACAGTGTTGTGTCAGTTACACCATTCCCTCTTGTTGATAATAGCTTGGAGAATTGTTCCATTTCATCAAGAACCTGTTTCTTCTTCTCGGTGTATATTTCACTTCCACTTGTGCGTCCAAACGAGTTAGATACCATCAACTGTATAAGATAGTTGCGGACATCACCATGATCATGTATTGAGGAAATTGCTTGTTGAACTTGTTCTTCAACGGTCTCTTCTCGAGTTCCATTCCTGTGCATTTGTTTTTTAAATTCCTGCAGGACCAGAGCTTGTTATGAAATTGATTTGACGTATCCAAACATATATTGAGACACCTTATCTGCATTACAAACCTGGAATGCACGAATCAACTTAGTCACTTGCTCGGAATTCAATAGCTCAGCCAGCATAAGTTCTCGAAACAATATTACAATCTCTCTGCTGATGTTCATCCCATTAAGATTTTGAATCATGCTAGAGATGCAAGACTCATCAAAAACAGTTCTCAGCCACGCTGGCTTGTTCTTGAGTCTTAGCATGGCAACGGTTACATAGACTGCTGGTTTGTGGTGGTTCACAAAGGTATTTGATGCCGAACAAGGCATCGCCAAGGACACTGACATTTCTTCTGCAATAAACCTGTACCATGAGCTGGTCTTAAGCATCTCCGTTCTTCCTTCCATGTCTTCCCATCCTAGAATCATGGACAGACAAAGCGCAGAGTTTGTCGCTACTCTTATGTCATCACAGAATACAAGACCACCTAAAACAGCCTTCATTGATTTCAGGTAACACGAAGAACACCGTAGTTGCTCTCTTTTTATGTCAATCTGCTGTGATAATCCAGTGAACAATTCCAAAAGACAACAAGAGGCGATGAGCTTGATTTCCGGCGTTCCAAAATGCATCAACCTGCAAAAATTATGGCAATGGATGCATACTACGGGTAGANTGTTTTTTAAATTCCTGCAGGACCAGAGCTTGTTATGAAATTGATTTGACGTATCCAAACATATATTGAGACACCTTATCTGCATTACAAACCTGGAATGCACGAATCAACTTAGTCACTTGCTCGGAATTCAATAGCTCAGCCAGCATAAGTTCTCGAAACAATATTACAATCTCTCTGCTGATGTTCATCCCATTAAGATTTTGAATCATGCTAGAGATGCAAGACTCATCAAAAACAGTTCTCAGCCACGCTGGCTTGTTCTTGAGTCTTAGCATGGCAACGGTTACATAGACTGCTGGTTTGTGGTGGTTCACAAAGGTATTTGATGCCGAACAAGGCATCGCCAAGGACACTGACATTTCTTCTGCAATAAACCTGTACCATGAGCTGGTCTTAAGCATCTCCGTTCTTCCTTCCATGTCTTCCCATCCTAGAATCATGGACAGACAAAGCGCAGAGTTTGTCGCTACTCTTATGTCATCACAGAATACAAGACCACCTAAAACAGCCTTCATTGATTTCAGGTAACTCGAAGAACACCGTAGTTGCTCTCTTTTTATGTCAATCTGCTGTGATAATCCAGTGAACAATTCCAAAAGACAACAAGAGGCGATGAGCTTGATTTGCGGCGTTCCAAAATGCATCAACCTGCAAAAATTATGGCAATGGATGCATACTACGGGTAGTGTATCCAGGTTGCTCGATGGGCCAAAGAAAGTTTGCCAGTCCACTGCTCCAGCTAGAACAATCTGCAAGCTAAGGCCAAAAGGGAGTTAAAGAACAGTTAAAAGTAGGATCTAGCATTGTGAACAATTTCAGATGCTACCTTCTTAATGAGAAAAAATAGAGAGGTAACGTGAATGCTAACGCCTCCCCAATGTCAGTTTCGTCCTGATACTGAGTCAATGCGGGACCCTTTGAGCAAGCTACAGTAACGACAGTGTTGATTGCTGATACCAAGTGCGAATTCAACACGATACTTCTTGAAGCTTCAACAAGTGCTCCATCTGACGAGTGGTACAGAACCAACGAAAGAATGCCAATCACCACCATACCTTCATGGTTCTGTGTTATGGCAGTGTCTCGCAACCTCAAATAATTTAACAACTATAAAAAAAAATGAGGATCCAGTGAGCTATATTATATAATGATACTTTTGGTCGAGAATAGGTCTAAACGACCATACCTTTATAATCACAGCATCCAATGATTCATCATTTATAAGCACTCCAGGTTGCACAGAAGCTAAAATATTGAATATTAGCAGTAGGAGTGTTGTGAAAGATGTTCCCAAGGATGAGTTAGTAAAGCCACAAACAAGTTTATGGATTGCATTGCCAATGCCATTCATGATTAAATGGTTGGAGGCAGTTGGAGATATAGAAACAACCTTGATCATCAGATTTAAAATTGAGATAACGTTAGTGTCCTGCTCTCCCTTCTCTGCGAGCTGTTCCAACAAATTAACCAGAAGAATTGCGGCATAGTTGTCTCCTTCTGATATCAACTTTGCAAACCAATATGTGAGTGATCTCTGTCTGCCATCTCCATATACATTGTGAACTTCATTTCCAATTAAGTTTCTCCGAGAAATATTTTGGATCTGGTAAGTTAAACTTTTGCTGATACTTTCTTGTTGAAAAAGCCACTTCAGAGATTCTAGATGAATATAACTGGAACCCAAGTCCCAATCATATTCATTTAGTAGATGGAAGAGTATTCTCTCAGCTTCTAGACTGTAGGATATCTGGTATCTCTCATTTTGATGACTCCTGCAAAGACCATACAGATTCACTAGGTGGAGCATAGCTGGAGAATCAGAGATCGCACATATTAAACTTGTCCTGTTTAAGATGATGTATTGCTCCAAAGAAGCTAAAGCAAGCTTATCATCTGCAAGCCTGCAAAAGATGCAAAATAATATAAGGAAGAGAAATAGATTATAGATCTTTAGTGCGTTAATCGAAAACGTGATTCAAAATCAGAAGCCTAAGTCACCTGTCATTGTATATCCAACTGGTATGGAAAATCAGCAGCGCTGCGGACTGGCAAGAAGCCAATTCTTGATTATTAGAACTATCTTGCCCGAGCAAAAACAGCAAATCTTGTGGATCAGTTGGAAGACACGGAATAGCATCTCTGATATGTGACCCCGTTTTCTGTTCAAGAAGAACATCAACAAGGGAACTGAGCATCAAATATACCCTCTGTTTCATCTTAGGCGTAGAAAAGTTTCCTAGGCATCCAAATGAAAAACTGAACCAATCTGCTGAAACAAGCATCTCTGCAAACTCCTTGGCCTGAATATCTGGATTCTGTAGCAGAATAGAATGGAAAGTTTCCATTATGCCAAGAGTTGCTTCCTCACTGACCTCGTTGACATCAGCGAGAAACCATGGCAATAGATGTGATGCACACACGTCTATAACACAGTGTCTTAACTCAATGCAACTGGTTTTGTTTATGGATGTTGGTGCAGTACAATATGCATATACTTCACTGAGTAAGTAGACTGCATGCAATATCTGCGTTGGATCTTTCTCAGGGAGACTAAGAGAGGCCAAAATGGAATGTCTCAAGGATTCTTGCAATGATGTTAACACATCTGGAGTCTCAGCAAAAGATGGAGTTTTCAATAGGGAAACAAAAACTGAGCAGATAATCGCAAATGCATCTGCAAATAATCCCATCTCCTGTGAATAATATCTTTCAAGCATTCTTTTTAGAACCAGAGCAATTTCCTGAACTTGAGAACTAGAAGCAATCCCAGGGAAATCAGAAATACAGCTCGAAATAAGCTTCAGTGTCTGGATTTGAAAAGGATGGCAAGGAACTTGGCCTACATAGTGAAGCACTTGGATGACTGAAGGAAACCCAATAACAAGTCTCTTCCGAAAGGAATGCTCGGCTAGGTAAAATAGATCAAGGACTCTGAGGCATGAGTTGATGACCTGATCTTTACATTCTGTTCATGAAAAGGACATCATTCAGATACATAAAACACATATCTAGTAATGCTTGTGCAGATGTGAGCTTCAAGATGACAACATAGTAAGTAAAGATAGCCGTCACACGGAACTATAATAGGCAATGTATGTGAAGACTGGTTGAACAAGTTGTTTTAATTTGTGTAGGAAACAATGAATTATGCATTTGACATCAGAAAGATGTGTATGATAACATCATTTCTTAGCTTCTAAACCTTCCGCTAGTATGTGGAAAAAATTCAGGTCGTTTCATTTATAATGGAATATGCAATAGCAGTATATTATTCACTTATCCAAAGAGACTACCTTTACCTGATAACCGCAGTATCTCAAATATATAATCAGCAACATTTTCCTCTACCAGAACTTGAATCTGTCTGCTTGGTGTACTCTCTTGGGATAAATAGTGGAAGATAAGATCGAGGGCTCTTATTTGCACCTCGCTGTCAGTGGAAAGAAGTGGACCTTTGATTGCCTCAGCAAATAAGACATTTAAACAAGGCTTGGCGACTACAGTCTCAGTTGTCTGCATAGGGTCATCATCCACTTCATCCAGGCTCATGCTGCTGACACTATTTGTATACGAATTCGATAAAAGACATTGCTGGGCCAAGATGGTCAAAAGGGCTACAAAGTTCAAAATCTATGTTAGCTGAAATATAACAAAGGTTCTTTACAAAATAAAACGAATGATAACCTCAGACTGAGAATGGTCTACCGTATGGAGAATTGACATGATGTTCCAGGAGAAAGAATTGGAGCAATGGGATAAGAATAAAGCAAACTGATAAAAGCTCATACGCACCTACACAGTTCAAGCGAACATCATCTCTCTGTGTCTTTGCAAGAGCTTCCAAAGATAGGCATAAGAGCTTAGGACACAATGAAGATAGAATCTCAATTCCATCAACATTTTGTTCTGTGAATTGTAGAGCAGAAAACTTGTACAGAGCAAATAGGATTTCACCACGGATCTCCTCACTATTATGAGAAACGAAATAAAATATAACAAATCACAACATGCCCCATATAAAAGAGAAAGAAAGTACAATGGTTTCCAAGTAGTGGCTTTATGCAAATTACCTCGGTAACTGAAGACCTTCAACGAGTTGGCAAACAAGAGCTTCTTTATCTCTGATATGGGAATTGACGTCTATATTGCCACAGCTCATCAGAACCCCAAAGCAATGGAGCTGCAGAACACAGACATTAAGCCATGTATGAGAAGATTTCGGATGAGTAACTGCAACAAGCTTCTCCATGGTGAAACGAATAGCAATTGCAGATCTAAAATCTAATTAGATGAATTCATGAAATCCCCAATTGAAGAGCAATAAAAACCCTAGAAAGGCAAAACAATACCATATGAAGCTGTCTCCGGCTCCAACCCAAAGCACCAGAAGAGAGCTGATCGGAGATTCTCTCTAGAAAATCCTCACCGATTGAAGATCCCTCAGCGGAACATAGAGCCGAGATGGTATCCATGATCTGGATAGCGATTGGAGCATCATCAATCGAAGAGAGAGCGTGGACGAGAGGCGATACCAGAAAGTGGATATGAGAGGTGAGTAGGGTTCGGAGAAAGATAGGTTCTGAGAGAGCGATTGAGAGCTGGTGGAGCGCGTAGGAGATGTGAACGGTGGGGACGCGTGAGTCGGAGACGAGATTGGAGAAGCAGATGAAGCAGAACAATCCGCCTTGGTCGGAGCGCAGAGAGACTGTGGATCGGTGGCCGTTGGCGCATAGCGGCGACGGAGATTGATAGTTTGGATCCGCCATAGATTGATGGAGGAGATGACCGGAGTCTTGCTCCTGTGAGTCTAGGAAGAACATTGAGAGAGAGAGAGCGCGAAAGAGAGAGACTGGGAAATTTTCGAAATTTTGACCGGTGGATCCAATTTTAGAAATGGCGTCTCAATTTCGGCTCTCACAAAAACAAAATTATTTTTAAAATAACTAAGAAAGCGACCCGTGCGTTGCCGCACAGGGAGGTGAAATCCTAAATTGAAATTTAACATTTGTAATTCATCCTAAATTCTTTCTTTTCTCAATCAATTTGATCGTTTTCACTTTTTGCTATTGCTTTCTGCTGATTAAAAAGCCAAAGATTCATTTCAATGTTATTATATTTTATGTTGTCACATACAAAAGTTAGCCTTTTTTAGAGTTTGATTTACTATGAACATTACTTTTAACCATATATAAAATTGCACTTATGTTTGTCTTCGACCATATGGTGCTATATATTGGTATCCTTTCTTAATTCGCTATTAGAAATTGTCTTTGTTGTTGATCATTATCAATCGAAATACATACGAGGCTGCTTCTCTCTTGGTTTATTTACTATATCGAGAAAGTACTAAATGCCACTTGTCGAAGGAAGGTCGAAGATTGGGATCGGAGTAGATGGCTGGATTGAGTTTCGTTTCCCCTTCACTTTGATACGTGATTTCTCTTTCCATAGATTACTGATTCACAAATCGCAATCAATATTCCGATGCTGTAAGCAAGTGGAGTTTGTATACAAATGATTTACTATGAACATTACTTTTAACCATATATGAAATTTCACTTATGCTTGTGGATGTTTTTTTCTCTCACTTTTAGATATGTACAAAACCGAGTTTTATATGACCGACCAATCAAACCTAATTGGTTAGTATAGAGTAACTCACATTCTTCAGCTACAACTTTTAGAGATATATATTTGGCTGTAATGCTTTCCACAGTTCCATGCATGTTGGTCTCACGTTTTCCCTCAAAAGACCCCTTCTTTCCTCCCTTTTAATGGGTTAATCTTGAATGCTTTATTTCCTACTAACACATTTGATACATTGATTTGTAATATTTGCTTCAAATCACATATTCCTCTTTGGAAAAGAAAAAAAATCAAGACGTAACAGACTAAGAATGCATATAGACAAAAACTTGTAAACTCATCAGCTATTCAATCAAAGCAATTCAATTAAACTACAAAAGTTCAGAAAATCAATAAAATATAGAACAGAGGATTTTATGTTGGTCTCTCCCAATCCATCCCATTCCACCATGTCGGCTGCGCTCCATCCAGGCTGCATCCTCTTTTATTTGATTTCCCACTTATGTCTATGAATCGGTACCATCATGTTCTTCAATAAACGACAGCGAAAACGAAGTCGATGTGGTGAAACATGTGATAATAATATCTCACCTTTTGATGTTCTCTTCTTTAGGTTAAACACTAATTTTATAAATTTCTTGCATTTTTTTTTTTTTGCATTCCAGATCACTCTAAAAGTGACTGTTATACATTATGTTTTTAAAAAGTTGTATATACAGATTAGAAAGTCATCAAAGACTAAATAAGTTACCTTTAGTAGATCTTTTCTTTCTAACTTGACTTGTCATTTGGTCGTGCTTACGCTTTCTAGAATTTGATTTTGTGTTGTCACAAGTATGTCTGGCTTTTTCTTCGGCACTCTCTATTTCCATGCTCATTTGTAATATTTCTATATATTATCAAAATGTTTGACACCCAGAAAGTATAAGAAATTATAATTCAACTAAAATTTTTAAAAACTTTATTTACAAAAAATGTAAACTAACCTGGATCATGAACATCTAATGGAAAAAAAAAAATAATAACATTTATACCATGTTTGTTAGAAAAAATAAATAGGTTAAAATAAGAACATATTATAATTATACCATGTTTGTTAAAAAAATTTGGCTTATCCGTAGCTCTAGCATCACTGCATATCATCATGCCTCTTGTATCTTGGTTTTGCTTTTTCCAGAAAGTCAAAAAATAAAATCTGCACATTGAGAATCAAAAATATTAGCCATGCAAAAATATGGCACACGTACTTAATAACATTAGCCATGCAAAAACATGAAAACCGGAAAGGCTAAAAATTTTGAAGAGACTAAAAGTTAACAAAACTAAGATTAATGTATGAACTTAATAGTGTCGACTAACAGTAATAATAATCTAACCGAGAAACACTACAGGTCATTCGCAGCAAAAATATTAAATTACCTTGAAGTAGAGATTGATGCTTGAATGTTAAAAAAATACTTCAATAATACAATTCTTTAGTACTCAGAAAATAATTTTTCGAAATTTGTTTATGTAGTCAAGAAAAGTTTATATATAATAAACAAAGAGGTGTAAGACATAGAGGTGTGAAATGAAGGTGTAAAAATTAATAGATGTGAAACATGGAGGTACAACAAAGAGGTGTAACACATAGAGGTGTGAAATTAAAAGGTGTAAAAATTAATAGATGTGATATTTGAAACCAGGAGGTACAACAAAGAGATGCAAAGACTAAGGAGGTGTGATTTAAAAGGTGTAAAAATTAATGGATGTGATTTTTGAAACCAAGAGGTACAACAAAGAGATGCAAAGACTAAGAGGTGTGATTTAAAAGGTGTAAAAATTAATGGATGTGATATTTGAAACTAGGAGGTACAACAAAGAGATGGAAAGACTAAGGAGGTGTGATTTAAAAGGTGTAAAAATTAATGGATGTGATTTTTCAAACCAGTAGGTACAACAAAGAGATGCAAAGACTAAGAGGTGTGATTTAAAAAGTGTAAAAATTAATAGATGTGATTTTTGAAACTAGAAGGTACAACAAAGAGATGGAAAGACTAAGAGGTGTGATTTAAAAGGTGTAAATATTAATGGATGTGATTTTTGAAACCAGGAGGTACAACAAAGAGATGCAAAGACTAAGAGGTGTGATTTAAAAGGTGTAAAAATTAATGGATGTGATTTTTGAAACCAGGAGGTACAACAAAGAGATGCAAAGACTAAGAGGTGTGATTTTTGAAAGATGGGGGTGCGACGAAAAGACACGATTAATAATTTTAAACCGTTGGATTAAAACTGGAACTAATCTCATCCGTTGGATTAAAAATTGACACAAAAAAGTGGGTTTGCTATTATATATAGATTTTTATTTATTTGAATTAAAATTTTCTTTTCTCAACCATTTTTTTTTTTGGTTTATTAAAGAAAACAATAATATTAAATTGAAAAAATAGGTATTCCCTAAAGCGAAAACAGTGCTCAAAACAGTGTTCGTAACTCAAATCATCATCATCTTCCCATTGTGATGCGATGCACTTAGCGTCTTCTTCGTCCTGCTACTCTCGTACGGCGAAGAATCTCTTGGTAATGTTCTTGAAATCTCGAGCTTTTTCAGTAACCACCACACAGAATCCTCCTGATCTCTTCTCCCTTTTACATCATTCCCCAAACGCTAAGCATCTACGCCATCTCCACGCTCATCTTCTTCGTACCTCTACCTATTCCGACGTCGTGCTCAGCTCCAAGCTCGTTCTCGCTTACTCCAAGCTGAATCGTCTCTTTCTTCCCACTTCGCTTTCTGTCTTCTGGCACATGCCTTGCCGCAACATTTTCTCATGGAATATAATCATCGGCGAGTTCTCTCGATCGGGTTTTGCGTCGATTTCGATTGGATTGTTTCTTCGTATGTGGCGAGAGTCCAGCGTTAGACCAGATGATTTCACGCTGCCTCTTGTTCTACGAGCTTGCTCTGCTTCACGGGAAGCGAAGCTCGGTGATTTGGTTCATGTTCTGTGTTTAAAACTTGGGTTTAACGCTAGTTTGTTTGTTAGCTCGGCTTTAGTAATTATGTATGTTGATATGGGACAAATTTTACATGCACGCAAGTTGTTCGACGATATGCCTGTGAGAGACTCTGTTCTTTATACTGCTATGTTTGGTGGGTATGTTCAGCAAGGAGAAGCTATTTTGGGTTTGGTTGTGTTCAGAGAAATGATGTATTCTGGATTTGCGCTGGATTCAGTGGTGATGGTGAGTTTACTTACGGCTTGTGGACAACTTGGGGCGTTGAAGCATGGCAAGAGCGTCCATGGGTGGAGTATTCGAAGATGCTCTTGCTTCGGCTTGAATCTCGGCAATGCCATAACAGATATGTATGTAAAGTGTTCAAATCTGGACTATGCATACGGAGTGTTTGTAAAGATGCCGAACCGTGATGTGATCTCTTGGAGCTCTCTTATTTTGGGTTATGGCTTGGACGGGAACGTCGTAATGGCTATAAAGCTCTTTGAAGAGATGCTCAAGGAAAGGATTGAACCTAATGCTGTCACTTTCCTTGGTGTCTTATCAGCTTGTGCCCATGGAGGTCTTGTGGAAAAGTCTTGGCTGTATCTCAGACTAATGCAGGAATATAAAATAGTTCCTGAGCTGAAACACTATGCTAGTGTGGCGGATTGTATGTCTCGAGCAGGTCTTCTGGAGGAAGCAGAGAAGTTTCTGGAAGATATGCCTGTGGAACCTGATGAGGCTGTTATGGGTGCGGTGCTAAGTGGGTGCAAGGTGCATGGGAATGTAGAAGTTGGGGAAAGAGTGGCGAAGAAGCTAATTCAACTTGAGCCTGGAAAAGCTGGCTACTATGTAACGTTGGCCGGTCTATATTCAGCTACAGGTCGGTTTGATGAAGCTGAGAGTCTGAGGGAGTGGATGAAGGAGAAGCAAATTTCTAAGGTTCCCGGGTGTAGCTCAATATGAAAGATGGGATGCAGATTTCTGCGTTTTCTGGTTGTACATGTGAAAGATCCAAAACCGCACCAAAAGCTGTTAAAACTACAGCTAGAATTTTTGGTAATGAGGCTCAGACATAGCTAACTTTTACAAGCTATATCAACTGTTAAAGGTCGCTACACTTATTCTAAGCACACAGAACATTTCCTTAGCTTAGTTCGTCCATCAAAAACATAATAAGAAATCAAGAGCCTAAGAAGTCGCCTGTCATCAAATAGTATCCTCTGCTTAATCTTAGCCGCAGAATTATTTCCTGGGCCTCCAAATGAAAAGCTGAACCAATCTGCTGAAACAAGTATCTATGCAAACTCCATGGCTTGAATATCAGAATTCTGCCTGGGAGTAATATCTCCCAGCCATCTGCATAGGGTCGTCATCAACTTTATCCAAGTTCACGCTGCTGACATGATTTGTATGTGCCTTTGCTGAAATACCTTGCTCTGCCAAGATGGTGAACATCTCATATATAGCTACAGTTGATTGGCTGATCCAGAGAGGGAGGGAATGATGATATATACATCTCTAATCTCTTCTACGAAAGATTAGAAAATCAAAACAGAGCATCTCTATGGTACTGAAAGCACTATTTTAAGTATCCTAAAAGATTTAGCTTCTCAAATCCAAATTGAACATTGAACACTGGAGTCAGAACTGGCTAAAACATGAGTGATGGTTATTACCAAGGCAAAACTTAGCTCATAGCTTTGAGCCATATCTTCCAAAATCATAGTTGGTCAACATGAAATCGAGAATACAACAACGCCGCATAGAGCAAATGAACATGCTCAAACTTTTTTTTCTTCTCTGATAATAAATTAAGAATACAACAACAATGTTGAGATACAAAGGAGTGGTGACATAAGTTTAACACAATCAAAACAAACAAAGAGTTCAAAGAGTGACAATCAAGGAGGTCTTGCCTGCTGCGTTGCGCCAGATTTAGGCTGAGAAGCAAAAGGGAGGCAGGGCCTCCACACAGTGGTTCTTCCAGGAACATCCATGAGGGAGATTCCTTGAAGGGCCAAAGTTTTTCTAATGTCATCGCTTTGCTCAAAATCTTTATTCATCCGGGCCACTCTCCTTGTCTCAATCATCTGCAAGACTTCTTCTTCAGCTAATTCTGCTCTTGCTAATGCCTTTTGCTTCATCTCTTTCAAAAAATCGCCGTAGGTGAGACTAGTGAGCAGACCAAGCACATCAAGAATTTCCCTCACTGCTTTCTCAACCTCGACCAGTGACACCACTAGCGACATTCTCGGCTTCTTCTGCATTTTCTTGAGCTTTGTGATGGACACGTTGATGAATTTCATCGCGTCTTGAAAAGCACCCGCGAGTACATGGGAAGTGTTAAGGTCATCTGACAGTTTTGATTCAAACTCACTTTTCACGTCCCTCACAATCTTTTTGGCTTCTGCAGTCTGTTCAGCCTTTCCGCCATCTTCACATATTGCTTCTCGATATGGCGAGAGTGCTTCAACAAGATCTTCTAACGTCTGAAGAAACAAAGATCACAGGGTTGGAGTTAGAAACATTTTGCACTTGAGATATGCTGGAAGAAACGGAACATATATTGTAATTGGGGGGACTGAACCTACCTGATAAACGTAGTATAAAGCATCCGACGAAGTCTCAAGCTGCAACACCGAATAGTTCAGCGGAGACCGGTACTGTGCACTCATCAAGAAGTGCCTCAGAGCCAGTGGATGATACTTGGCTGTGACCTACACAGATTCAACAAAAAAGTCAGCATAGCCATGAGAGTTCCTGAGAATGGGACAAATAAGAAACATACTTCTCTAATTGGAACGAAGTTTTTTAGTGACTTTCCCATCTTCACTTTGTTGTTAGTGACATGGCCGTTGTGCAACCAGTAAGTCACGCCACTATCTTCACAGGCAGCACAGGTCTGGGCGATCTCGTTTTCATGGTGCGGGAATATAAGATCTGAGCCACCGCCATGGATGTCAAACCTCGGAGAGAGATAAAGGGCGCTCATTGCGCTGCACTCGATGTGCCATCCAGGTCTCCCTGGACCCCAAGGGCTCTCCCAGCTTGGTTCATCGGGTTTTGCAGCCTGCAGGGGTAGGTATGTATGTATGTATATGTCAGCACAAACTCAAAAGGCTCAAGACCCAAAAAAAGAGAGAGGACGAGGATATGATATGATATATGAGACAAACCTTCCATAGTGCAAAGTCAGCAGGATTGCGCTTCCTAGGATCAATGGCAACACGCTCACCAGCTCGAGTATGATCAAGCAGTTGCCCAGAGAGTTGACCGTAATTTGGTGACTTATCGACAGAGAAGAACACGTCACCATTCACTTCATACCCACAATCTTTGGCAATGATCTGTGTGTAATAAACAAGGAAGCATATATAGACGAAGACGTGTAAGTGAGAGCTATAGTCAGTAGCATCATTTATCTTAGAAAGCAAGAAGAAAGAATAAATTGTACCGTTTCAATCATCTTGATGATGTGCTCCATATGGTCACTGACACGAGGCTGGTGGGTGGGAAGGAGGCACTGAAGAGAAGTCATATCTACAAGATACTCATTGCAAAAGCGACTACTGAGATCTAACGGTCTCACCCCACACTCGTTAGCTCTGTCGATTACCTGAACATACCACCAAAGAAGAGAATGTTGTAAGCAGCTAGTCATAAAAACAAATAGG